>NW_019154121.1:24378019-24651563 GCF_002288905.1 Enhydra lutris kenyoni
TTGGGGGAACCAGGTGGTGGGTATTAGAGAGGGCACGGATTGCATGGAGCACTGGGTGTGGTACAAAAACAATGAATACTGTTATGCTGGAAAAAAAAAAAAAGGTAGGGTATGATAAGAGCCAATTGCTTTAAATCTTCAAATTCGAGAATCTCAGTTATTTAGAATTTTGTCATGTAGGACAATGACTGGAAGGTTTTGATGAATCACTAGACAGGCAAGCATTTGTTCAAGTAAAAATGATTATTTACTGGTGGAGCAAGAGATAATTTGAGAGTCATAACAACAAACTGTATGTCAGGATTATAATACATTATTATAACCATGTATAAAAAAATATTTTACTCTCATCCTATTTAAAGAAGAACTTGAGGGCTTAATATGAGCAGGACACTGTTAAAAGCTAAGCAGAAGCTACGGAGAAAGGGTAAGCTTTTATTATAAAACATGGACTGTTACTGAGGACGGCAGTCCAAAAGGAGTTCGAAGGACTTAAGCAAAGGGTAGAGGAGGGTAGTAGAAGTAAATGCAGAGTTTATTAAAGAATCTTATGACTCAGTTTGAAATGTTTAAAAGACTACAGGGGGAAAAAAAGACTACTGGAATTCACTTGGAGGGAAGATTGGGGAATAACAATGTAAAACCTCAGGCATTAAAAAGGAACTGAATATAAGTTAGTGTTATGAGCAGAATTGTGTCTCCCCCAAACTCATGTTGAAGTCCTAACCCCCTGTAGCTTTAGTGTGACTGTATTTGGAGATAGGCCTTGAAAGAGGTAATTCAGTTAGAAAGGGGATGTCAAGGCCCTAATCCCAAATGACTGGTGTCCTTAGAAAAAGAGGAGAGTACGAAGGTCACACACACAGAGGGAAGAAGAGAGGACATAGCAAGGAGGCCACAATCTATAAACCAAGGAGAGAGGCCTCAGGGAAAGCAAATGTGTCATACCTGGACCTTGCATTTCCAACCTCCAGAATTGGGAGAAAATAAATGTCTGTTGTTTAAGCCTGTGATATTTTGTTTTGACAACCCTAGCAAACTAATACAGTTAGTAATTCCCCGTGTACGGGCAATGAACTGGATAGCGCAGCAAGAGCTCATTAGAACAGAAAAAGTAGCTTCTGACTATGGGGGTTATCCGGGAGTCTATGAAATCTTCTAAGAAGTGATGTGTTAAATTAAAAATTACTGATTTTTAACCTCTGGTACAAGTCAACATTGTTTCTCCTTAAAAGAAGTACATGAACTTAATGTCAGGAGCGCCTCTACTCCACTGCACTAGTCTACTGTCTTTTTGGGACCAGATCAAAGATTTGCCTGAATATTTTGACTTACACCTAATATTAAGTAGTGCTAGACTGAGGTTATGTTTTGTTTGTTTTGTTTTGTTTTGTTTTGTTTTCAATCTTTTTATCTCTTTCACTTGGAAGGTGTTGTACCCAGGAGTGAGGCCAAGGGACCACATGCTGTTGAGGTAGAGAAATCCTATGTACAGATAGATTCAGCTTGAGTCATACATATGGATACTTTGATATTTAAATATGACCTTCTGTCTTACTTCTCCATCCCCTAAAATATTAAAAATAAGTTTTATTCTTTGGGGAATTACGTTGAATAAAATGAAAAACAGTTTGCCAAGTAAGACATATGGGGGAGAGACAGTACACACATGCATTAGAATGTATGGATGTATGGAGACTTAGCTTCTGCCACACCAGACACACTCAAGACTCGAAGGGGATTGTGTGGCTTGATCTTAGCCATCAAGGGAGGCCTTTGGATTTTAGCACAGGAAGCTCTACAGATTGAAGTGATGGGTTTGCTTTATTTGATTGATGTCTGTATGACAGAGATGGATATGGGGTGAACCTACTCTATTTTTAAAAGGTCAAAGTTAAGATAAACAGAAGCAAAGAAGTAGAGACTGGAAAATGATCAGACAGAGTAAGAGAGCTGTTTTCATGCTCTGACACAAGGCTGTTGGGGAAGCCCCATCATCCAAAATATTTCCCCCAAAGTGTGAAATTTTGCCATTAGATATTCATTTATTATAGGAAATATTTCTTAAGCAACTTTTGAAATGCAGGCATCTGGTGCAAATTAGTTTTTTAGACTTTCTTTTTCATGGAAGAGGTAGCGTAGAGGGACAGAATGAGGTGGGGAAGAAGAAAAAATCTTCCACATAATTTAAAGGGGGTGGGGGACAAAATATCCGGAAGTGAATGGTAAACAGCAGGGGCAGGAAGATGAGCAGTCATTCACGGTTCCTGCAGAGCCTGTGCCCGCCAGCACAGGTCAGACCACTGGCCTTTTACCTGGCAGACTTTTGAAGTGCTCAGCCTGGAGCACTGGCTGTAGTGTCCTTATAACCCTGAGAACTCGTGGGGCAGGAATCACAGCGATGGCAAGGTCACTGTTCGAAAGATTCCAAGCATGGAAGGCGGAAGCAAGACATGTTAAAGCGTCAGTGAGAACTTCAAGAGAGCTACAGATTCTGAGTGTTCCCCTGTTTAATCATGCCATTGTGCCTACGCATCTCTGAGCTGTCTGAGGCAGAGCTCAAAAGACAACTTAAGATCCAAAAAAATAAAAGTCCCATTTTCTAGTTAGAGATTCCAAATTCTAAATAGGGAAGAGGGTTATTGATTGATTGAGCATTCTGCAAAGTTCAATAGGTAAACGCCTGAAGAGTCAAGTATTGGTTTATAGAAAGGGCACTATCTCTTAGGCATCTGAGACCAAAGTTACCCTCACAGTTGCATAGATAATCACTGCACAAGAACTGTCACATAAAGGATAAGTGAGAATTGAAATCCAGCCCCTGCCAAGCAGGGTTAGGAAACCAAAGGAAGGGTCACTACTTTTTTTTTTTTTTAAAGATTTTATTTATTTATTTGACAGAGAGAGAGAGAAATCACAAGGAGGCAAAGAGGCAGGCAGAGAGAGAGGAGGAAGCAGGCTCCCCGCTGAGCAGAGAGCCCGATGCGGGGCTCGATCCCAGGACCCTGGGATCATGACCCGAGCCGAAGGCAGAGGCTTTAACCCACTGAGCCACCCAGGTGCCCCGGGTCACTACTTTTTAATGTTTACAAATGTGTTTTAAAATGACCAAGCCATGAGGCCAGTGGGCCATCTCCTTTTAATTTTTGATTTTGCAAAAAGTTGTAGGGGCAGCCCTGAGTTAGTCATTTTCCCTTTGTGATGTATCCTCCTCAGGGACCTGGGCAGGCGAGGCAGCACTGGATCTTTGACAGGTAACTACATCTGTGCTGCAGGAGCTCCGGGTGTCTGGGGGCTCTGAGGCCAGTGGTATGAAGAACAAAGTCCTGTAAAGACACTTCTGCAGCCTGAGAGAAATTCTGCAGCGTTCTATTCACTGAGAAATTTGTGCTTTCATAAAAAAGATTTTAAAACCATATCTGTTATTACAGTGAATAAAATGGGATTTTGAGCCTATTGTTGGATTTAATCATTATTTTTATGGCAGAACTGGGGGTGTGGGAGTAGTTATAACAGTTGTTTTTTTAATCTCTTTTATTAAGTCATTTATCATAAGCAAAATTCAGTTTCTAACCCTAGTTCTTTATTTAAGTTTCTGACTTATCTGTTTTTCTGCATGTTGTGTATTCCCATTTTATGTCTCTAAAGGTTATAGAATAACTATTTCATTTTTGGCCGGCAAAAGCTGTTTAGCACTCTGAAACAGCATTATGGTTAAAAGGCAAAAAGAAGAGATGATTTGAAATTAAAGCTACTTAACAGTGAGGATTAACAGGGGCATGGAAGGCTCTGTATCAAACCCATCTAGACTCAACCTTCATTTTCATTAAGAGATTTCTTATGGACTCCTGACTTTTTTGTTCACTTTAATCCCAGGTTCTTGATCGTTGGGCCAAGAGGAAAAGAGATGAAGGGTGAACACAAAAAGATATATAGAATAAATGTGTGCCTTATAATAGTTGAAAGAGAATGTCTTTTACATTGCTAATACTTTTCTTCTTGTAAAAATTATATGTATTATGTCTGTATACATTGCATATCTCTATAAGTGCTCGCTTCGGCAGCACATATACTAAAATTGCATATCTCTATAATATTTTATAAAGTCTCAACAAAGTACAACAGAAATTCAAAAGAGAACAGTTAAGGTAAAAGAAAAATTATTAATATTGTCTTGTGATTTCATATCAATGGTAATACATGATTGAGCAATGAAGTAGAGTGCAATTTGCCCAAGGACATTCTGGCATTAGCTCTGTAATCTTTCTGGTCTTCACAGAGCAGTATGTAGGGTTGTGGTAAGAAGCAGGGGGACACAACCCCCCATGCACACAACCTTTCATGCTCTCCTGAAATCTCGCAACATTAATGCATCCTACTTTGTGCTGACCCTTTTGCTTTAACAAGGAATATAAATATGTCAGCAATATAGTCCAAATTTTTGGAAGAGGTTTTTTTTTTTTTGTTTTTTTTTTTTTGCTAATTTACAAAATGTTTTATGTTGTCGCCAGGTTTTGTGGGACCTGGGGCTTCTCTTAACAAAATTTGGAGATGGGAGTAACTCTTTACAAAAAAAGAATACAAAATTACAAATACATAATTAGGTACAAAATGGAATCTTTATTTAGAGTCAGAAAAAAAACACAAGAAATTACTGCAGTCTCAGGTCCTTTATTTTCTGAGATCTCATTAGGCAATTTCCCAGATACCGAGATGCTTTGGGAATATAACCGGGCTTCCCCTCCCTGGAAGGGAACTCCCAGCAGCTCCCTGTCTCACGATGGCCTCCTAAGTGAGGAGTCCTGAAACCTAAATTTAATGAGCTTCATAATAAATCCCCGTTGGTCCTTAAGGTTTGGAAAAGAGATACTCAGTGTGTTTATATACAGGTATAAGAATGTTCCAAAATGTACTTTTATTATCCTCTGCCTCCTGTTTGCATGTTTAGGGTAACTTTGAGACAGAAAATGCCGTATTCTGGCTTTTGTAGTTGCAAAGGACAAAACCCTCTCAGGCCAGTTCAAGTAGGGAGGAAGTCTCAGTTCTAGAACTGGGAATTCATTTATCTGTTCAATGTAATTATTTTGAATGTGTACTATGAGCCAAACCCTCTACCAGATATGGACCTTCTCCGTCATGGAGAAGGGGCTAATCAGTAACTACCAATGACATGAATACATACAGCACCAGCTATGATAAGTGCTGGGAGGGAGCCGCAGCGCTCTGAGAGCACGCAGCAGGAAACATGGAATCGGAACCTTGGGTTTTCATTACGCGTTTGTTTGCTAAGTTCATTTTATTTTTGGTGGGGTGGTGAGGTGAGAGGAATCAGGGCAATCAAGAAAAAGGAAGTTCTGTTTGAGCTGAGATTTGAGCATGGTGAGAATATACTGGGTAAAAGTGGTAGGGATGGGTTTCAAGTCATGGGGTTAATAAAGAGGGAAGAATAACAAAGATCAGTGTCTCATGGTAACACGAAGCTGGGCTGCTTTATGATTTATACTAGCTTTAGTGGAAGCAGAACCTCGAGACTCTTCCTTCTAAGCCTGTGCTGTCCCAATACAGCCACGCTGGCCAGATGTGTCTGTGGAACACTGGAAATGGGGCCAGTCCACGCTGAGATACGTTCCTCTTGTCAGCTACTTAGGATGTATGAGGATGTGAGAGACTTCATATGAGGGAAAAAAAAAAAAGAATATCTTATTAGTAGCCTTTTCATATTAATTGCATGTGGAAACAATAATATTTTGAGTATTATTGGGTTAAATAAAATATATCATTAAAATTAAGCCACTGGTTTCTGTTTTCCTTTATTGACTGTGGCTACTAGAAAATTTCTGTGGGCCAGTGCCGCTGGAGCAGGGAAGCTAGGCCTGGCTGTGTGTCTGCCACTACCTACATACCTCACAGCACATCTAGTGCATGGGGACCTCTCCGAGTTCAGGCTGGGAGTCTGCATTTTAGACAGAGAACCCCAGTGATTGTAACAGGTGGTCACAGGCTGCTGCTAGGAACGCCAGGACTCAGATGCATGTATTATAGGATACGTGTCTGCTTTTATCCCCCTATAAGCTTCTGGTATGCTGTATCTTAGAATGAGATTCCAGGAATCTTTTTGGGTGTGATAGGTTTATGTGCAACATCGTTTTTGTAAGTCCCTTGCCAGTAAGGCTGCTGGCAATGGCAGTTGGGGCTGATAAATGCCAGATGGAAGCGAGATCATTTAAACAGGAAAAAAGGAGTGACTAGTGCCTTCTTCCGTCTCTACACCACAGTGCACCTGCTTGCCAGACAGAAATAGTGGCCTTTGGGACTCAGTTGTGTTCTCTCTGCCTCAGTGTTGAGGGGGTATAGGCTCATGAAGTGTGAACATGGCCATCTAAGGCCCTACCCCACTCCCAGTGTGAACTTGGGGTGAAGTCTGATTTGGAAGGCGCTAGGTCTAGACAGGCAGTGACAACATGCAGCTCCCCATGTGTTATTTTTCAGAGACACTTATTTCCAATTAATAAAACATCTTGGATTTAGACATCTCCTTATCTTGATTTCAATGGTCATGGATATTTATGGTTGCTTTTCAAGTACACTGTTTAAGTGGCTCTTATTTCAAGGGCTGTTAATAACAAAAGGACCAGTCTTTCTAGAGTCTGAGAAAAATAATGATTCCTTATGCAGCCCAGAAAGCCAAATTATACTGGTACTCAGAAACACATAAATGTAAGCTTATATTTTCATAAATATATGAAAGGCTAGATGTCTTCTTCTTTAACTGAAATTCTTCTCTGTCTTCTCAAATCCTATAGAGGAGAGGGGCAGATACCAAAAGGGGGTGTTTGTACTAATGTATCAGCTGAATATGATAAACCGTGTGACTGTCCTTTGAAATCAGATGATTTATTCGATTACGAATGTATTTATTAGCGTGGTGGCCTCACTCTGGATTCCCTCCATCGGGGAAATGCAGATTCTTTGCACTCTATGGCTTTTCTCTCCCTTTAGAATGCCCCCGCCAATGACCGAAATAGAACTGCTTTTTATAGACTGATTTTTCAGAAGTCGTCTTTGTGTGGAGTTGTGCAGGACCTTGGACCTCTGCCAGCTCATTACATTTTGAGTAACATTATCACACGTAGAACTTAAGTTTTTAAAATAGAAATTTAAGTCACTTCATGAAAGAACAACTTGTCGAGATCATGATAACGCCTTGTTAAGTTGAATAGATCCTTGTCTTCGCTGCTAAGTAAGTTAATGTTCCTTTAAAATATCATTCATTTGAGGAACAGCAGGGATGAGAGCCCCTCCTCCCCTTGATATAACTCCAGCTTCATGGAGATTATTGATTTCATTAAATAGATTCAAGCAACCTCTACAATTTTCTCAAACTCTGTAGCCTAATGCCCAAATGTCTTTATGTGGCTTGCAGACTTTCACATTCTGGGCCCTGCCTAAGCCCAGGAGTATCTGAGAAGTCTGTTCCTGGCCCGGCCACCTGCCCACCAGCCACCTGCGCACTCTCTCCCCAATGCACACCGTCCTTCTTTGCGCTCCACCAGTTTGCACTTCCTCATTCTAGACTCTTAGAACCCTTCTCCATCTACTAAACTGCCATCCTCTCTGGGACCCTGCCCAAATGTGAAATCTTCCCCGACTCTGTGAAACCTTCCCCACATCCTCTGGAGAGTATCCTTCACCTAGCTCTACTTTAGTATTGAACTCCAAGTCGTTCCAAGTCCTACTTACTCCTCACCAGAGAGCACTAGAGGGGAGGGATTTATTTCAATTCATACTTCTCTTTGAAGACAACTCTGGTATCTCCACCTTGTGACTTTTCTCTTGCTACATACTCCCAATTTCTCCAACCTCCATTTATACGGTGTGATCTAGATCCATTCACCATCTGGTGACCCGTCTTATAATATGCTTTCATTTGCTTGTGTCTGGAAGGCTAGTTTGTAAAATAATATGTGATTTATAGGCCTTAGAGAGCAGCCTTAAGGACACTCCCCTTTTTATCTGGCCTTCTTCCTCGTATGCTCCTTGGATCCTGGCTTATGTTGAACTAAGGAAGGACAGAGTCTGGAGTTTCAGATGCCACTGGAGCTCATTGGAGTCCTCTGTACTGCTTCCTTGTCCACTCCTAGCCTGTGGAAGCCTTGCCATGGGCAACAGTCTCAACTGGAAGACAAGATTGTATCCCCGCTGACAGTCGCCATCCTGTTAACATTTGCGGTCTTCGGTCAGATGGTTTTTGTTCTGGTGGCATTGTTGTAGCTGGTGTTGTGTCGTTCTTATTTGAAAACGAACCATCAGGGTAGAATGCTCTGATTTTGAAGCTGCAAGCCATATGTATTGATGAACAGCATCTTTTAACAGAACAAGTACATGTCTCTAAGCCCAGTTAAGACTAATAAAATGTTTGAAAGTTGAATTAAATAGCTCTTCTTTATCCCTTACTCGTGTTAATTGACATGAGAGAAACAACCATTGTCTCAGCTGTGTTATAGATATCACGGCTTGTGAAAACATACAAGTGAGAAACCAAATTTGGTGCAAGGTTTGGAACTCATACTGGAGAATAATGGTCTTAATGCAGGCACAGTTTCTCTTTGTATCCTACTTAGACCGAAGCACTGTTTCCTACTGTAACAACCAGACACTTCATTAAAATATAAGTGTGTTCAGGAGTTCACAAACTCTTTTTGTGTTTGGAGAACAGATCTGGCAATATTAATGACTATTTTTTTTTTTTTTGTATTGACACACTTTTGTATATGCATTTGTGTTTGTAAGAAAATACTCCTTTAGGGGCGCCTGGGTGGCTCAGTGGGTTAAAGCCTCTGCCTTTGGCTCAGGTCATGATCCCAGGGTCCTGGGATCGAGCCCCGCATCAGGCTCTCTGCTCCGCCGGGAGCCTGTTTCCTCCCCTCTCTCCTCTCTGCCTGCCTCTCTGCCTACTTGTGATCTCTCTCTGTGTGTCAAATAAATTAAAAAAAAATCTTTAAAAAAAAAAAAAAGAAAATACTCCTTTAAATGATGAGTTCAATTGACGAAGGAAAAAAAAACCTATAAATGAGGCACAGATGCTGTGGATAAGAACAGAATGTGCCATGCAGTTTAGCCCTGTGGGCTTCCTGGGAAGAACCCTCTTCTCCTATGATGGGTAGAGTTGTCAGTAGTGACAATAATGTTGTTAGAAATGAAAACTAAGTTGTGCTCACCAGTGTTTAACTGACAGGGCCGTGGTGCCCTCAGGGATAAAATGCAAGTGCTGTGTTACAATTCATCTCAGGATTTTTGTGGTTCAATAATTTATCTTCATAAAACACCAATGACAGCCAGTATTCTGTTGTTCCTGTGAGTGAAATATGATGTGCTTGCAGTATGTTTTGGGGATTCACTAACTACGGCTATGTACACATAATTTGTAATCAGGTTCATGCATGAGTAGCCAAAATATAAATAGGAACATTTAAGACTGTCTCAAATTCCAATTGACTTCTCCATGCATATAGTCATAGCAGGAGAGTTCAGATATGTGTAATAACAAGCCTTGGTAAATGTTTGAGGAATTCAGAAAAGGAGTAAAAACTAGATGGGGACCAAAAAGAGAAGAGCCCTAATATTACATAGCTAAGGATAAGACTGGATAAGTTTAATTCTTCAGAAATAAATTATGGGATGAAATACCAAAATAAGAATAAAAATTCCTAATTTAATCCTATTTGAACTTCTGATTTGAGTCTTTTCCCTCTGATTTTTGGTTGTTGCATGGAGATTATTTAGGTCCAGGTATAATATTTAATAAATATTTAGTAAATTTATCTTAAAAATTTGAACACACACGGGACGCCTGGGTGGCTCAGTTGGTTAAGCAGCTGCCTTCGGCTCAGGTCATGATCCCAGCGTCCTGGGATCGAGTCCCACATCGGGCTCCTTGCTCGTCAGGGAACCTGCTTCTCCCTCTGCCTCTACCTGCCATTCTGTCTGCCTAGGCTCGCTCTCTCCCTCTCTCTCTCTGACAAATAAATAAATAAAATCTTTAAAAAAAAAAAAAAAATTTGAACACACACATTATAAACATCTTTATTTGTGGGGATGTTGTAAACCACAAAGTCTCTATATTTTACACATGTTCACATAATTGATAGCTGGTAGATTAATCTTCCCAAGAAATTTCTAATTATGCCGCTTTTTTATTCCATAAATTTCTCCTGGATGAAGTTCAGAATTTTAAACTTGAAATTCAGAGTCCTTCCTGAGCTGACTTTAACCAGTGCTTCTTACCTTGTCTCCCGAGTGAAAAACTCTTAGTGAAGAGCCCAATCCTTTTGTTCATTCAGCAAACACATACTGAGCATTTGCAGCCCGGAGATTCAAAGGTAAAAATAAACAATTTATGTTATGCGATTATATGTTCAAGGAGCAAAGAAAGGGGCAGAAACCATGCAAATACATGATCTCCTAAACTTCCATTCTTTTATTCTTAACACCTTCATTTCACATAACAGTACCATCCATCTCCATTAATGGAAACTTTTCCATGAAGTTTTACCTGATATCCTCAAAAATAAATAAATAAATAAATAAACCTTCTATTCCATGTTTCATTGTAATTTCTTATTTTGGCAGTAGGCAATGTCTGCTTACTTTAATACTTTTCTACATACGCTCTGAAGAAATCAGTAAGTATCTCTGAAGTCAAGGATAATGTTCCAAATAGTTCCTAGCTCCCACAATCACCAGAATTTGTAACTACAGAATAATCACAGACCTGTCCAGTGAGTAAAACCACTCAAGCTTGCTTGGAGGCAGAACCATTCTTATTTCCTCCCATCATTCACCTCCTTACAGATACAGGAGAAAAAAGCTACCATTTCTATCATCCATAATTGCAGTGGGTACAAAACCAAATGACTCAGTGATTGAAATGAGAAAAGAACTTACTTTCAAAAGATTCTGGGCACATATTTTATGATTTTAGATGGAATTAGATTTAGATTTCATTTTTATAAGGGAAAATAAAATATTCCTATTGAAAATTAATAAAGCCATGATGATTTTCTCCATAATATAGCTATACAGTTTTTACTTAACATTAATCCAATCTCCTATAACTAATTATTTAAAATTATTTCAATCTATTTTTTTTTTAAGATTTTATTTATTTATCAGAGAGAGAGAGGGAGAGCGAGCACAGGCAGACAGAATGGCAGGCAGAGGCAGAGGGAGAAGCAGGCTCCCTGCAGAGCAAGGAGCCCGATGTGGGACTCGATCCCAGGACGCTGGGATCATGACCTGAGCCGAAGGCAGCTGCTTAACCAACTGAGCCACCCAGGCGTCCCTATTTCAATCTATTTTTATAAAATATTAAGTGATAAAACTTGTACAACTTTTAAAAATGATTACAAAATTATAAATAAATAAAATTTATAATTTTTCATGTATGATAGGGTTTTATAACTTTGCACTTCTAACAAATAACCTACTTTTTTAACTATAAAATTAAATAAATACAAATTAGCTTCTATTCTGAATATAGATCATTATACATAGCTTGCTAGATACAGCCAGAAATACATACTTGAAATAAGAATTATAATGAAGATGATTAAATAACTAACTCTAAGCTTAATCACTCTGAACCTTATCTTTATAATATTATGCCAAATGTTAGTAATACTTATCTGAATTTCAACATGTTGTAATCTACATAAATTTATTAGTGATAGATATACTTGAATTTCAGATAATGCATTACAAATTTCTGCATTGAATATTAAAAAAAGTATCCTATCAGTTAAAAATTATCTTCAGAAGGAAAAAGTAAAATATCATTTCTTAAGTTCTTAAGCTACAGGTGAAGATTCTCATTCACTCCTAAAACATTGACTCAAGCCAGATGATAACTCTTGCTGAGAAAGAATGTCTTTCTTATAGATGTCTAGTAAATATTTTTGAAATTAAGCAACACCTCACTTTTTCATTGTCATTAGTCCTTGTATGTATGCCAATAAGCTGTAATATTCACATGAAATACATTTCATCTAACGTCTGACTTCCATGAGGGAGGAGCCTCTTCTACCTTTCTCGAACCTCATTGCTATGACATCTAAGAGCTATATTATAGTTTTGGTTAGTAAGTCCATAATTAAAGAAGAAAAATATCTTAGCTGGGCTAATTGCTACTTAGTATTGCTACATAGACTCACCCTAAGAAGCAGCATCCACCAGCTCCCAGTGGTTTCCCTGCAGCACTGGGTCAACCCTGCAGTAAGCCAGTTTAAATGCTAAATGCTCTAAGAATGAATCACTTATGCCTTCTTTGTTGTGGTGACAACCTCATTAAATCAGGTTTTTAAATCAGGGTGGAAAATGTGAATGTTTACAAGAGATCTGTCACCATATGTGTAGACCCAGCCTAACTAAAAGGATAGGATTTGTTCTTAAAATCTGTCTGTATAGCATATTGAACTAATTCAACACCACATGAAAAAAAAAAGTGGTCATGAATTCAAATGGACTCTTCTTCCTTTCCTATCATATAAGTAATGTTTGGTTATTTCCAAAGACTAGAGCTAACTGTAAACCATTTACTGTGTAACCCTAATTTTGTTTGTGCTAAGACTTTGTTCAAGTTGAAAAACCTCTGTTTAAACAAACAGGAAGATCAAAAATGGAAAGAGGGGCCTAGTATCTAATTTTTGTTTGCTTGAGTTCCTTTTGAGAACTTGCTGGGAAGAAATAAACAATGGAGGTGGATACAGAAAACCGGTAACAGAAGCCTTTTCTGTCTTGGCAAAGTTCAGAGACAGAAACAGGGGTCATGCTACCCTCTAGCAAATCTGCTTCATATTCAAGCATCCTTTACAGAAACCACAGCAATCACTGGTGGCAGTTGTGTTCAGTAAAGTGCAAACGGATGTACTAAAATGCCAACATTTTCATTTTGTTTTGGTGACTTTCTCAGAGAATAACAATGTTCAGCTTAGATTTTTTTTTTTTTTTTTTTTGGTAGTGCCCTTTGGGAATGAACACTTTGTCTTTTTAAAGCCACACAACGCTTAACTCAAGCAGTTTCATTGTTCTTTCTCTCTCATGAAGCTAACAAAAAAGAGTAATGTATTACTTGATGAAGCTATTCATTGCTTAATAAAAATAAGAATTAGTGACAATAACTGTTATACTCCCATTAACCTTGTTTTCACGCTTTAATGTAGAAGTTGCTCTGATATAGTTCAACTATAATTTGCTTCAAAAAAGATAAAGCTGGTGGTAATATAAATCTGATGATACATAAAGTATCATTGTTATTTTAGAAATTCGATGAAAAACCAGTACTACAGTCAGCTACCAAAATCTTAAGTTCTAATACTGGTAAGTGGCATCTCTGGGAAGTGGGAGAAAATCTTTGTCTTGAAATCCACAAAGTTGATATTTACTAGTCTTCTAACTTCCTGAATCTTGATTTGCTCATTTGCTCATTTTCAAAGTGGGAAGTAGTTCTGGTTAACCAAGGTAACTAGTTATTTGTGTTAAAATGTTTAGGTGTAACTTTTTTCAAAGTTCACAACAAATAAAAGCTGGTGAAGACCAATATGATAGACCTCTTGCACAAGATTTTTATAACAAATCATAAGCATTCCCTGTAGGCAGTCCCCAATATCATTCACGAATATTTCCCTTGGACGCAGGTGAATTCACCAAACTTACAAAATCTATTTGCCAAAATCATATTTTAAAGATTATTCTTATTTAAAGACAATAAATATGAATCTATGCTCTTTGAGGTCAGAAATTTTGATTTGGATATAGCCCTAGTATCTAGGACCTTGCATGGCACATAGTATTGGATAAAGAATAAAAGAATTTACTGAATATATGCTCTTTTACTATATTCATGGGATGATTTAGGTCATAACTATATTCTTCATGAATATATTCATTAAAAGATTAAACCCATGACCCTTGGCTTTTGACAAGTTGAACAATCTTTAATATACTACTAATATATTCACACTTATTGAATATATTTAACATAAATATATTCATGAATATATTCATAAGGATAACCTATTCATAATCATAGAATATATTCAAGAAGACTATTTCTTAATACAATTACCTGATAAATTGGTTAATTTGGTGAATTAGTCATTCACCAACTGATTCTCTGGATAATTATTCTCGAAGAACTGGTTTCTAGTGAGTTGACTGAGAGTTCCTTCTCTGGGCTCTGACCTACGTGATCACTGGCAGTTTGGCTACTGGCAGTTGGAGTTCACCACCTTCTAAACCCGTGGACACAGATGTCCTCTCCTGAAATCTCTGTTGAAGGAGGGACAGGATCCCTTCTTTCAAAGGGAGAGAGGTTAGCGGCCAGAGTCTCCTTTAGAGCTCTTCAGAGTCTACCAAGAGCTACTTAATTAGCTAATGCTGGCTAACTGTTTCACCTTCTTCTCCCTGAAATCTGTGCCTTCTTATTCCTCTATGGCTTTACTTTGGGTATTTGTGACTGGGTGTGAATACTTAGTACACTGTTAAAAATTGAGCTAGGTACAGAGGGGGCACTGGCTTTGGCTGTTAGTCTTAGAATATATTCTCTAATGGGAATATAATATGTAGAATACATACTAGATGTCTATCTATCTATAATATGGATATTATATATTCTATATAAATCAGTTACCAGCCACATGAATTTCCTTTCTTCAGCGATGTATGCTTTTTCAAATGTGTTACTCTGGCCACTGAAGGTCTTGATCTGTCACGGAGAATCACTCCCATTGTGAACCATGATTTCTGATGAAAATATTCTCTCTCAGATATTTGAGAGCAGGAAAAATATTGAGAACCTTCCAACTAATTGAACAACAGTGGTAGTGAACATGCAAGATCTGAGCATTAGGATACTCGAATCATCTGGTTATACCTTTCTATCTAGGAGATATAGACATGCTGAGCTCAAGAAAAATGGACATGAAGGAAACCTAAGAGATAAATCTTAAAGGGAAGATGATAGACGATATACAACTTTGAGAGACAGCAAAAGAAAAAAAGTAAATATTTTTATATCAGAAATTTTTTGTTTCTGGTTTTGGTTTCTTTGGGGTTTTATGTTCTATGAATTAAAACAGTTTATAATCCCTGTTATCTGTGGGACATGAAAGGGCTGTAATTATAGTTGATAAGTTAATTAAAGAAGGGAAAATCTTCAAGTGTAGAAATGAATGAAACACAATTTTTAAAGTGTCATTACCTTTTAAAGCTCTTGAAGTGTCCTGAAATCCCCCCTCAGAATCTGTACAAAGTCTTTGTACAGTTTCTTATAGATCCCAGTAATATTTTTTCTTACACACCATAAATTCATGTTAAATTAATGGCATTGATAGCTATGAGGTTTTTTTCTTAATTACTATTGTTTTAATATTCTGCAACTGTGTGCATACATCATAAGTTTTTGATGGCTTCTCTACACATCTGTGTATTGACACTAAAGATAAAAGTGGCTTCAGCATTTTCTACATTTTTAAGATATTTTAATTAGGTTACATATTATATAGACCCATTTCTTATTTTTAATTTTTACTGAAATACACTGTACATAAAAGAACGCAGATCATGAGTGAACAGCTCAATGCATTTTTGAAAAACTGAATATACTCCAATGTAACCAACTCAAATCAAGACCAACATCCAGATTGCTTCCAAATTTAGTAATTGATTTTAACAGAGGGTTGTCTATCTAGAACTAAAGCTAAGCAATGTTCAATAAATAACTACTAAAAAAAATACAGTTGTGCTATAAGAAAGAGAATCTATGTATTAATTTCACTAATACTATCTTTAACCTAGGACATGCCCTGTTAATAAGAAAACAGTAAAAAATGCTCATCTATATCATAGAATTTTAGTGCTGTAAGGCATTTAATCTACTATAAATTCCCTAAGGTAATTCCCTTTTTGGGATACCACTGACTAACATCTTCCTAACCCATTATCAGTGTTCTAGAAAATGTCTGCAATAAGGAGTAAATGCTCCTGCTAAAAACCTTACCTCTATGTGCAATTTTCCAGCACTTTCTGGGACTCCAGATTTCTCACAGAAATGGCAAAGAATTCCCTCTCAGATTTGAACCAGTAAAAGGTCGTAGTTCTTTTTATGGTACATGCTCTACCTCCCAGGTTGGTCCTTTGTCCATTTACCCCAAGATTCCATGAAGCTACCTGTAGCTCCCACCTTCTATCTGTAGTATAAAATTCTGTTATCTAAAGCACAAAAATCAAATGACTATCTCCCTATATTCAGCATAGATTCTTCTCTGTATATCTCAGGTGAAGTCTCTTTATCTACTTTGGGTATTCTATGATTGTTGTGTTTAATGTTTAGAGTTATCCAGCAGAGCAAGTATAGATTTATGGACTAAAATATGCAACTTTTAAAAGTATGTATTTTACTAATGTGCTCTATGTATCATCTATGTAGTGTTTGGTTTGTTTTTTTTTTTAAATAGATAGAGTATCACTGGTTTCTCTATTCCCTCTATATCCATGTATGCTGAATGTATTTCAGTGTATAGGGCTGAGAAGAACCTTATAATCTACTGGTATGAATCATTCATTTTACTGATAATTTCTGGGCCAGAGAGCTACAGTTATTTGCTCACATAATAATAGTGTTTATGCTATCATGCTATCCAAATTCAAACCCTGCTCTATCTTAGTGCATCATACTGCTCTGAAAGTCTGTGTATCTTGTAGCAAATATCACATATCTATGCAGACATATATACAAGGGCCCACACATTGGTGTTATGTACATAATACTAGTCCCGAAAGCATACTAAAAATTAAATCAGTGTCTTTAAAAATGTATGCCCTGATAAAAATATTATTTTTAACACATTAGTTTTAATTTTTAATTTTTCTCTGATGCCTATTATATACAGGTTAAAATTCACAAGAAGGGATAAATTGAATAAATTCATAACAAATTATATAAAATTTTAGTTTTATAAGTATTATTTTAATACACTCACCTGTAGCGTTTTCCCACTCCTATTTTTGCCACTAAGAATGCAAAAAATTACCAAAAGGCAGCTGACACTTAAAAAGGATTGTTGTTGAATTGAAAATTGCAGAAGAGACTAGTTCATAAATATCTGGAGATGTGCCCTTCGTGGTTCAGTGCTCATTAGTAGTCCAGTTGGAGGAAGCACCGTTGAGTTGAAATGCACAGAGGCTGTCTCTTACACTAGGAGTCATATAGTAAAACAAGTAGTAGAGAGGTTGGCAGAAAAATAACTCCTTGTAAAGGGTAGGGACTGAATTTTTGCCTGTATCTATCACTGAGGTACATTATCTAGTCTTTGAATAAAGGTTGGAAAACTATTCAGTGGCAAGTATAAAAACAGTTAAAGGGTGGTAAAGTAGAATTACTTGACATGAGAAACTATGGTTTTATTATGCATTTTATGATGCAATTTAAAAATAATGATTTATGTTCAAATTATAAAGGATTGTTCCTGAACAGAATATTTTAAGATATCTATTTCATGCCAGGACTCTGATCATGATTATTCTCTGAACTCAGGCATTTCTGAGCCTCTGTGTGGCTGGATAACCTCTCTAATTTAAAAGTGGTTCTCTCACTGGAGTTATCCAGCAGACACAGATGTAAAAAGGTTTTATTTTAATAAAAGCCACTTAAATTCACTGTTCTGTATGATTGTTATAGAGCCAAGACATGGAAAAATATCTAGAAGGAAAGAAGGAATTTTGTGATGTATCTAATTTTGAAGAAAACAATCTTAAATTCTGGCAATGTTAATTTTAAGCTTTTAATTTGTTTTGTTATCAAAATTTAGGGAAAAAATGAGAAAATGGACTCAGAGATTAGCCTAAGCTAAATTGCCATTATTATCTGCATTCATGGGCCCCTATTATTCTTTCTCTCAGATACTCTTTTTGCATTACTTCTATAATGCTGACTTGACAGAATAGACAAACAGTCATTAACCAATAGCATCGTGTAGCAATATTTTCTCCTTAATGTGCATGAGGACAGGAACTATATGCCTTTGGGACATGGAAGAGATGAGGCACTCTGTAATCATTGTAATACCTGTCTAACAGGGCTGTGCCACCCAGGAAGATGGGAATCAACAGACTTTGAAGAACATGTTACAGTTAGACTATGAAAACAAAAGAATGCCTGCACTTGGGATTACCTCTTATTTAAAGATCCCCAACTGGGTACCAAAATCATCTCAGCTATACTTTTCCTTCCCTACTCACTTCTTATTTATTTATTTTCCCTGTGTCATGCAACTCTAGTTTATAAAATAGAGGGAAACTAGTCATAGAAATTATAAAAATATATGTAAAGATATTTAAATCTCATTGGCTGGCACAATAAGGCAAACTTCTTGAGGCCAGGAATCATCATGTTTATTCTTTTATCAGGTACAGTGTTTCTGATAGGAATGCCCTCAGAAAAAGAGGAATTGATCTGAATGTCCTTGCCATTTGGACAGTGTCAATTTCCTATAAACAAGGATGAATTTGTGCCTTTAGAGAAAATTGTAGGATATTGCAGTTTATCTGAAACGTATGTGGAACAAAGATAAAGGACTAAATAGAACTTAGTCAATTTAGACTTAAGAAATAAATTGCAATAATAATAATGAAAATAACTCATTTTCCCCAAGTAGGAATCATTTCCCAACCATAACTTTCTATTTAAGTCAAATATAATGAATATTTAAGTTTAAAATCAATTAACTGACATATTTATTTTAAAAATTTAAGAACAAAAATATAACCAATAAGCCATTAAATGGAAAAACTGGAATGTAAGAAAAGTAATGAATCTGAAAAGCATAAATGAATTGATAGTATTTTCATTGCCCAGTAAAGTCAATGATGCAATTAAAAGATGATGGATTATATAAACCATGTTATGAACCCGAAAGAGGAGGTAAACCCCTGAAATTATAAACAAATTTTGGATATATGAGTAAGGATTTTTTCTTAGGACAGGATTCATAATGTTCTTCAGATTTTCAGCATAGACTGTTACTCAAAATTCTCCTTCTATGTATCCCACTCTTCAAGGATTCTATATGTTCCCTCTTTGCACTCCACCTGTCATGTCCTCCTCAGCCCACTCCAATTATCACTGAACTCCATTACTCCCAAATCTAGTGTCCGCTTCCTGTCCTCATTTTACCTGATAGCTCACAGGCATCCTCTCCATGAAGCTTCCCTTCTTCTTGAAACAGTCTTTCCCTTAATAGCACGTGCTCCTCATTTCTTTCCTTTGTTACTGGCTACTCTTTCTCAGTCTTCTTTCCTGGCCTCTCCTCCTCTTTCCAACTTCTAAGTTTAGAGCCTGCCAAGACTCAGATCAAACTCTCCTCTTTATCTCTGTGTTCTCTCTAGGTAGGCTTATCTAGTCTCATGCCTTATGCCTACGACATCAAATCTCTATGCCCAGACGTTACTTCTCTCTTGAGCTCTAGACACAGATATGCAAGTACCTGCCTGACATCTCTGCTTACATGTCTAATGGATGCACCCGACTTTGCCTCCCTTCCTCAGAATCCCATTACTTAAATGGCATTCATTGCCACTCAAAGGCTTCAGCCACAAATCTTCTTCTTTCTCGAACTTTTGATAACCAGTTCATGAGCAAGACCTGTCAATGGTATCTCCAAATTATATGACAAATCTGGCTTTTCTCAAGTGCTAACCCGTCCTCATCTCCATCATCGCTTTTCCTAACTGCTGTGAGAGCTTTCTAATAGCTCTTGCCTCCCCACATCCACTCACCTTAGAGTAGCTAGACTACATCCTTAAAAGTGAAACAGAATCATAGCACTCTTCACACTAGACATAGCAAAGGTTTTCTGTCGCACTTAACAGTTCATATTGTAATTACAACTCTCAAGGCCCTTACTTATCATACCTCTGCCTATTTGTTCTCATTTCCTCAATCCTGCCCTCTTCTCTCCTTATCAAACAATCGTGTCAAGTCCCACAATTTTCTCCATCATGACAGCTGTTTTATTTCTGTTATAGCATTTACCATGCCTGAAATTGTACTGTCTCCTTCTTAGTTATTGCCTATGATCTGTCTCCCCTGAGGGCAGGACTTTGTCTGTCTTCTTCACTGTTACATCCTGGTGCCTAAAACAATGCCAGTCATGCCACGGGAGAACTATAAATGAGTGAAAGAATGAACATAACTCTTTGGAGTGCAACTCTAGGAGAGCTTGAGCTGGTAGGGGTACATCTCCATGTTATTTCCCTTAAATTCTGAAAAGTTAGGCTGAGAAGACAGGACTGCCAAATTTCCCCCATCAAGGGAAAACCTGAGAATTGAGGAGAGGATGATTGTTGCTGCTTGTCCCTTTTATGCATTTCTCCATTCTTCAACTATAACATCGAAGTAATCTACAAGGTTTGTAACTTTTATAGTAAAAACTAGAATAAAATACACCAGATATTAAGTGTGATGTCTCTTGGGAATATGAATCTTTTTTTTCCCTCCAGTATACTTGTGTGAGTTTCTGTGTTTTCTTCAGCACATCTTGTTTTATAGATGAAAAACATTTATAAAAACCCTTTATTTATGATGCAAAACTCATGTAAGATGCCATTCCTCAATATTGTCTCTATCTGCCCTATGCAGATACACATACAACCCACAAAATGTGACATATGCCTTTTGTAAAACCTTGGAAGTACTTTCTCTTTATACATACATGTATTTGTCTTTGTACATGTGTAACAAAAATAATAATGATAGAATAGAAACTGCTACTAGCTATTGATAGCATCAGGTGACTCACGCACACTATGGTTCATGAATTATTGATAACAACTCTCTGACATAGTGCTGTATCTTCCTTCAAAAGTGAGGAAACCAAGTTGCAGAGAGGCTTAGTAATTGCCTCAAAATAAAATAGCTAGATTTTTCTACAACAGAGACCACTTCTGACTTACTCACCCCTCTATCTTCAATGCTAACTTAGTGCCTGGGAAATAGTAGGTACTGTATGTATTTATGGATAAACTGAACAGTGTTGTTGGCATTTGGACTCATGTGTGAGTGACGTCTAGACTCTTCAGTGCAGAATCACACTGTATCTTTGGTGTTATCTCTAGTGCGCATTAATGAGAAATCTTATGAATGGAAACCTTCCTTGAAATTAGCAATAACTTCTTCTTCAGAGTAACTTGTATTGCATTTTGTATTCAAGGCAGGATCAAATACTCAAATGAATGAATGACTGAATGAATGAGTTAGAATTAGTGCATAAACTAGAGTCCTGGGTTGATAAGGTTTTTTAAAGTTCAGTATTTACTTGGCCATATTCCTACTGAAGTTATGTTATTTGGAAGATTATCTCAAGAGAAAAGTGACCATAGAATAATTATAAAGCTTTAAATAAGAGATTTTGAAGTACAGTGGTATTTGACTTTTGGCTGGGAATCGGCAATGGTTAAGATAATTATTAGAGATTTTTATATGAAATTGTAGTCCTGGGGTAGTTACTTAATTTTTTTTAACATCCTAAAATATTGTCCTCTAAAATCTTAACATATTAATACAATGTGTATTGTATTTGGATTTTATTTGGGTTTTATTTAATAGCAACTAATGGCATACGTTGGGTTTCTCATTGTTCAATAATTCAGAAAACAAAGCAAAAAACAGTTTTCAAGTGAAATTCAGTTGAACTTAAAAATGAGTATCACTATTCCTTCAATTATTTCAAAAAATGTTCTGCGTATTTTTTAGGTAAAAATTACATACAGTTGCTTTTTATTATTTGTGGTAGTTATGTTCTCTATGGTCATTGCAAACACTGAATTAGTGAGTATTGAACTCTTGCTCCTACAAGAAATATAGGGTTAGGTTCCTCTGGTCACAACATCGACATCAACTGATCAGGACAGAACCTTGTTTCTTGTGTCTTTCTGTTTAAAGTTCTCTCGTTTATTACATAGACTTGATTCACCGTCATGGAACTCACGGCCCACAGCGTTATAACCTGTTCCTGGAACAAGCTTGTCTAACATGCATCATTTTTCTCTGTAGGACACATCGCACTTCTCAAAGCTGGGAACACTAGCACTGCAGCACTGAATTTGGGGACCTTTTTATTTTTATCGATTGGTTGATGTGTGTGTGTGTGTGTGTGTGTGTGTGTACACAATACAGTGCTTTAACAATTCTATACGTCACTCAGTGCTCATCATGGTAAGTGTACTCTTTCATCCTCTTCACATATTTTACCATCAGGGACCATTTTAAAGAGCAAAATCAACAAACAACACAAAAATGGGAGAAACATGGTATTAAACATGCAGTGGAAAGAATAGCTGGTAACAGGATGAGAGCTGAACCAATAAGGCAGCGGCTGCCGTTTTTGACTTCAGCTGGGAGCTTATGCCAGATGGCTCCAGTTTCTACCCAATCTATGCATGCTCAAGTCCACGAATGACCCTGAAAATGCATGTATTGGCTTGGGGTTACAGATAAATATTAACAAGTAGGTGTGCTCACAAATATAGACTCCATGAATGAGAATCAACTGTGTGTGAAATACACAGATCTAAGATGTACAGTTCAGTGGGTTCTGATAAATACACATACACAATGTGCCAGCCTCCAGTCGAGATATGAAATGTGTTCATCACCTCAGGGAGTTTCCAGAGAGTTTCCTTCTGCCACTCCCCTGTCCATTCCCACCTGCACCTCTCTCTCATAGTCAACCGAACTGCTGGCCGGATTTCTATCACTGTAGGTTAGTTTTACTTTTCAGGAACTTCATATGTAAGGATTCATTCAATGTTACTTTTCGCGTCTACCTTCCTTCAGGCAAACAATGTTGTTTGTACCACTAGGTCATTCTTTTTTTTATTCGTTAGCAACATTGCTTTGTATGAATGTACACTGTGTTTAGGCCTGTTCAGTTTAGGCCTGTCATAAAACTGCCAAAACATTTCTTTGCAAATATTTTTGCAATGTATATTTTGATTAGGGTGAGTAAATATTTAGGAGGGGAATTGTGGGGTGATAGGATTAGCATATGTTTTACTTTATTAAAGAAAAAACAAAACTGAGCTGCCAAAGAATTTTTCAAAGTGGTTATACAACTTTACATCTCACCGACAGTGTATGAATTCAGATGGATCCTGATCTTAGCTAGTTCTGTTAGTTTTGAGCCCCTGAAGTGGGTGGAAAATTGTATATCATTATGATTTTAATTTCCCTGATGCCTAACAATGCAGTAATAAAAAAGTCATGTAATATGCTTTCCTCCATGTATTTATCTTAGAGATTCCATTTAAGTGGCCCTTTCAAAACAAAGTGATATTTCAAAGTGACTTTTTGTCTGTACCTGTAGAGGACAGCATTTGGCAGTTTCTTCAGCTGAAAAAAACCAAAGAACTTTTTGCCTGCCCAAGCACCTTATTACATGTTTTGTGATATTTACAATGTGGTTTGTATTGGCACATAAAAGTGAGCAAGATTAAATGAGATCAAGTCCTTATGATACGGAATTTATAGAATATATAATAGTGCCTGGCCTATTTATAAAAAGATAGATTCTTTTTTTTTCTTTTTATTACATACATAGATAATTGATAATTTTTGAGATCTGTCAGTAGCACATCAGAACACTCTAACTGCCTAAAGATGGATTCATATCCTAGTTAATTTTTCTCTCAAGATTGAATACTGAGCAAAAGACTTGAAATTCTAGTCATTGTAATTTTATCTGAAGCATTTTCAAACAGATGTTGCATCTTGGTTTGCTACTATATTTTAAATACTTTCTTTTTTCAGTATTAAACTGGTCTCTTTTTCTTGTCTCTAATAAGAGAAACAGCTGTTTCTTCTTGTTCTATTAGTGCAACCACCTCAAGAGCCTTACTTTAAAAAATAATACCATTAGAAAGACAGCCTAGATAGAATATGCTTCATTAACATGTTACATTTGCATACAAAACAAGTTTTTCTAACAATTTTAAGTTAGAGAAATGTAAATGAAAATATTATAAAACAATTTAATTATGAAAAAAAATTATGACCAGAAGCTGTAAAATGGTTTCAAAGATGTTGGTTTTAGGTTAAAAACTCTCTTTGTAAAAATATCTGTTTCCTTTTAGAATATACACTTGGAAAGTTTTGATTGTTATGAATTAGTAACTGGAAGTATCTATTATAAAGTAATATCAAATAACCATTAAGAGTAAAATTACATCAAAATGATATATTTTTAAGACACAAATACTGGGGCATCTGGGTGGCTCAGTGGATCAAAGCCTCTGCCTTTGGCTCAGGTCATGATCCCAGGGTCCTGGGATCGAGCCCTGCTCTCTGCATGGCAGGGAGCCTGCTTCCCCCTCTCTCTCTGCCTGCCTCTCTGACTACTTGTGATCTCTGTCTGTCAAATAAATAAATAAAATCTTAAAAAAAAAAAAACACAAATATTTTAGAAAGTATGTACTTCAGTTTATATCAGTCTTCTCAAAATTAGTCATCATGGGAAGTCTTTACTTGGAATTATATTTAATTTTTGGAAATACTTCACAAACATTCAGCAAACTATTATCATTATTTTTAAAAAATCCTATCTATTGAATAATCTAGTTCACACACACACACACACACACACACACACACACACACAATTTGGGGAAGATAAAGCAGACCTTAACTATGAAAGAATAGCTCAAAATTGGCTTAAATTAGCTTAACAATTGTTGACCCTGATATTGACAAGAGATATAATCAGCTACCCTGCCAAATCCCTAAATTCCTCACCATTGATATTGCATGATTAAATTTATATGGGGAGGAGGAGATTTGTTCATAAACAAAACCAATTTTTAATCATTTCATATCAGTTAATGCTTGTAGAATTAAACAACAACCCAAGTTGATATTTAGAAAGCTGGGCTAACTGACCTTATAAGAAACAGAAGTTACTGAGTGCTAACTATGTGTCAAGCACCTCTCTAAATGATAACATATTTACACATAATCCTCATAACCACCCTATGAGGTATATACTTTTATTAGTCCCATTTACTAGGTAAGAGAACTGAAACAGGCTGAATTGCTGACGGTTTGGCTAGTCAGTGAGCAGAAATGAGGTTTTTACCGAGAGGGTCTGACTTCCGAATCCTTGCTTCCTCCATTATGCAGGCTGCCCTTCTGAGGGTGGGTCTGTAAGTGAGACACTCCTGGGCTCTAAACTGTTCCCCAGTCTCATAGAGGGCATGGTGTATGTGTGCCTGAGCAGAATAGGAACCCAAGTATCTGGCGGTCCCCCATTTTCCCAACAAGATAATTAAGAATACCTTTTAACTAACTTCCATGTAAAAACTTTTAGTTTAAATATATGTATAATATTTACGTAGTTACTATGTGTTTTTAAAATTACATACACAAATAATTTAGGAAGTTTATTGTCTACTCTTACTTTTTGGAAATAATTGCATTATAATTTCTTCAGATGCAGCCTCAGCATTGGTGTCTGTCATAACTGTGAGTCATCTAATGTATTTTTTCAGAAAAGATCATCATCACCTCTAAGTTGTTTGTACACAGGATTTTTTTTTCACATCTAATGTCATTGGATACTGGACATTATTTTTCTAAGCCTCAAGTGCCCACTAGCATAATACTAAGATATACCTTTTTTCTAGCTGTCCCCTATGTGTGTATTTATGATTCCACATTTGAAGTCTTATTTTATCACTGTCTTGTTTAGTGAGCTTTCTTATAACTACAGCAATATTACAATTTACAATATTTGTAATCGAAACTCTCCCCCCAAAATTATAAATTTAAGTCTTACCATCCTTCTCTGTAAAATGAGACTAATCAAACTTAAAAAAAATTTTTTTGACGGAATGATACGGATATACATATACTGCTTTCTGGGTGCCAGGCTGTGTTTTAATGCTATAGAAATAATAATTGCTTCTCAAATCCAATCTGTTAAGTGGATAGTGTTATTTTCATTTTAGACAAGCTATGAGGCACGGAGTGGTTAAGTGAAGTGGCCAGGTTGGCAAGGGACAGAGCAAAGGCAGGCAGCCTGGGCCCGGGACCAGTCCTCTTCATCTTCATGCTGTTTTCCATCCTGCTGTCCTGCTGCTCACTGTTGGCAAGAGTCAACACACTTACATACACAGTGTGTGCACATAGTGCCCAACACAACGAGGATCTTAGGAAGTGCTAGCCAGATGAGACATGGGGTTCTTTTCTAAGTATCAGTAACTAGCATCCTTCTTTTTTGATCTGGTACCGAGCCACTGTGCAGCCACCAAGACCCCCTGCTTCCAGGAATATAGGTCCCTCGTGAGTCTCTGTTTCCTGGGAGATTCATTGGCTCTAGAACAATGAGTAGAGGAGTATCATGTCTTTAACAACTGAAAAGTGCTGCTTTCATCCTGTTTGTTAATGTGTTCTTTGTTATTTACGACTCACAAATTTCTTTTTTTTTTCTTCTTTAAGATTTTATCTATTTATTTGAGAGAGAGTGAGCAAGTGAGCAAGCGAGAGGACACAAATGGGAAGGGGCAGAAGGGAAGCCGCAGACTCCCCCTCCGCCCTGGAGCAGGGATTCCCAATGTGGGGCTCAATCCGTGGACCCTGGGATCATGACCTGAACTGAAGGCAGACATTTAACCAACTGAGCCACCAGTGCCCCTGTGACTCACAATTTTTTTTTTGAGAGTTGCTTGCATTTTTATTTTTATTTTTTAATTTTAATTTATTAGCATATAATGTATTATTTGCTTCAGGGGTACAGGCATGTGAATCATCAGTTTTACACAATTCACAGCACTCACCATAGCATTTACCCTCCCCAGTGTCCATAACCCAACCACCCTATCCCTCCCTTCCTACCCCCCAGCAGCCCTCAGTTTGTTTCCTGAGATTAAGAGTCACTTATGGTTTGTCTCCCTCCCTGGTCCAATCTTGTTACATATTTCCCTCCCTTCACCCCACAATCCCCTGCCCTGGCTTTCAAATCCCCCATATCAGAGAGATCATATGATAATTATCTTTCTCTGATTGACTTATTTTGCTTAGCATAATACCCTCTAGCTCCATCCACGTCATTTCAAATGGCAAGATTTCGGGGTTTTTTGATGGTTGCATAGTATTCCATTGTGTGTATATATACCACATCTTCTTTATCCATTCATCTGTTGATGGACATCTAGGGTCTTTCCATAGTTTGGCTATTGAGGACATTGCTCTATAAACATTTGGGTGTACTTGCCCCTTTAGATCACTACATTGGTATCTTTAGGGTAAATACCCAGTAGTGTGATTGCTGGGTCATATGGTAGCTCTATTTTCAACGTTTTGAGGAACCTCCATACCGTTTTCCAGAGTGGCTGCACCCGCTTGCATTCCCACCAACAGTGTAGGAGGGTTCCCCTTTTTCCACATCCTCGCCTATATCTGTCGTTTCCTGACTTGTTAATTTTAGCCATTCTGACTTGTGTGAGGTGGTATCTCATTGTGGTTTTGATTTGTATTTCCCTGATGCTGAGTGATGGTCAGCACTTTTTCATGAGTCTGTTGGCCATCTGAATGTCTTCTTTGCAGAAATATCTGTTCATGTCTTCTGCCCATTTCTTGATTGGATTATTTATTCTTTGGGTGTTGAGTTTGATAAGTTCTTTATAGATATTGGACACTAGCCCTTTATCTGAAATGTCATTTGCAAATATCTTCTCCCATTCTATCAGTTGTCTTTTGGTTTTGTTGACTGTTTCCTTTGCTGTGCAAAAGCTTTTGATCTTGATGAAATCCCAATAGTTCATTTTTGCTTCCCTTCGGCAATTGCCTTCGGCAATGTTTCTAGGAAAAAGTTGCTGCAGATGGGGTCGAAGAGGTTGCTGCCTGTGTTCTCCTCAAGGATTTTGATGGATTCCTATCTCACATTGAGGTCTCTCATCTATTTTGACTCTCTTTTCGTGTGTGGTGTAAGGAGATGGTCCAGTTTCATTTTTCTGCATGTGGCTGTCTAATTTTCCCAGCACTGTTTGTTGAACAGACTGTCTCCTTTCCATTGGACATTCTTTCCTGCTTTGTCAAAGATTAGTTGACCACAGAGTTAAGGGTCTGTTTCTGGGCTCTCTATTCTGTTCCATTGATCTTTGAGTCTGTTTTTATGCCAGTACCATACTGTCTTGATGATGATAGCTTTGTAATAGAGCTTGAAGTCTGGAATTGTGATGCCTACAACTTTGGTTTTCTTTTTCAACATCCCTCTGGCTATTCGGGGTCTTTTCTGGTTCCATATAAATTTTGGGATTATTTGTTCCATTTCTTTGAAAAAAATGGATGGTATTTTGATAGGGATTGCATTAAATGTGTAGATTGCTTTAGGTAGCATAGACAAGTTCACAATATTTGTTCTTCCAGTTCATGAGCTTAGAACATTTTTCCATTTCTTTGTGTCTTCCTCAGTTTCTTTCATGAGTACTCTATGGTTTACTGAGTATAGATTTTTTGCCTCTCTGGTTAGTGTATTCCTAGATATCTTATGGCTTGGGTCCAGTTGTAAGTGGGATTGACTCCTTAATTTCTCTTTCTTCAATATTGTTGTTGGTGTATAGAAATGCAACTGATTTCTGGGAATTGATTTAATATTCTGATACGTTACTGAATTCCTGAATAAGTTCTAGCAGTTTTTGAGTTCAGTCTTTTGGTTTTCCACATAAAGTATCATATCATCTACAAAGAGTAAGAGTTTTACTACTTCTCTGCTGATTCAGATGCCTTTCCTTTCTTTCTTTCTTTCTTTTTTTTTTTTTTTGTCTGATTGCGGGGCTCAGATTTCTAGTAGTATATTGAATATCGGTGGTGATGGTGGACAGCCCTGCTGTGTTCCTGACCTTAGGGGAAAAGCTCTCAGTTTTTCCCCATTGAGAATGATATTCGCTGTGGGTTTTTCATAGATGGCTTTGATGATATGGAGGTATGTACCCTCTATCCCTACAGTGGGAAGAGTTTTGATCAAGAAAAAATGCTGTACTTTGTCAAATGCTTTTTCAGCATCGATTGAGAGTATCCTATGGTTCTTGTTCTTTCTTTTATTACTGTATTGTATCACATTGACTGATTGCAGATGTTGAACCAAGCTTGCAGCCCAGGAATAAATCCCACTTGGTCGTGGTGAATAATCCTTTTGACAATCCTTTTATTCACATTTTTAATGTGAAAAATCCTTTTAATACTAGCCTATTGGCTAGTATTTTGGTGAGAATTTTTACATCCATGTTCATCAAGGATATTGGTCTGTAATTCTCATTTTTGCCCTTTGTCTGGGTCTTTGTCTGGTTTAGGGATCAAGGTAATGCTGGTCTCATAAAATGAGTTTGGAAGTTTTCCTTCCATTTCAATTTTTTGGAACAGTTTCAGGAGAATAGGAGTTAATTATTCCTTAAATGCTTGGTAGAATTCCCCTGGAAAGCTGTCTGGCCCTGGGCTCTTGTTTGTTGGGAGAATTTTGATGACTGCTTCAATCTCCTTACTGGTTATGGGTCTGTTCAAGTTTTCTATTTCTTCCTGGTTCAGTTTTGGTAGTTTATACATCTCTGGGAATGCATCCATTTCTTCCAGATTGTCAAATTGCACTCTGTCTTGATGTGGTGGCAATGAAAATATGTGTGTGTGTGTGTGTGTGTGTGTGTGTGTCTGTGTGTGTGTGTGTCTGTGTGTGTGTGTGTCTGTGTATGTACAAGTGTGCATGTGTGCACACACATAGTGTAAGTGAACTCTGATCATGGATGCACAGAAGTTATATAACGTGTTTTGTTGTTGTCTGGTTTGTTTTTGTTTCTTGTTTGTAAGAATCGAGCCTCTGCAGCCAGATATATCTGCATTTCAGTTCTCACTTCTGCCATTTATTAACCATGTGATGCTTAAACTATATTAGATTCAGTTTTCTCACTTATTTATTTGAAGCAATAATTCCTAAAATATTTAGTGTGAATTATAAATGAATCAAATGCAAGGACTTATCAGAGTGAGTAGCATATAGAGCTTAGAACACTATCTTTAAATATATCCACATACAGGAATACTGCAGTTAGATTCTGCTCTAGAAAAAGACTCTCAGGATTATTTTTCATAACATGGATGAAGAAAATTTTTGAAAAATAGTGTATTTTCTTTTGAGCAAGTGGATCATTCTTTCCCCATTGAAGAATTGAACTTCATTATAGCTGGGAGCCATTCCTATCATAGGTTGCTAAGGCATACCTCTTGAAGATTAAAAGTACAAAATAATAATTGGAATTAAAATGAATAGAAATCACAGTTTAAGCTCAGCTGCAGCAGTGGTTGCTATTAACAAGCCTGCTTTTATCTGAGTTTTCATTTCTCTGGTAATTAAGTTTCTTGAAAAAAAATAAAGTCACCTTTTTATTTTTATCTGATTGGAATAATAGACCTTTTGGCATGAATAGTTAAGCTGATGATATTCATTTATAAATTAATTGTATGATCGGGGCGCCTGGGTGGCTCAGTGGGTTAAAGCCTCTGCCTTCAGCTCGGGTCATGGTCTCAGGGTCCTGGGATCGAGCCCCGCATCGGGCTCTCTGCTCAGTGGGGAGTCTGCTTCCTCCTCTCTCCCTGCCTGCCTCTCTGACTACTTGTGATCTCAGTCTATCAAATAAATAAGTAAAATCTTTAAACAAAAATTAATTGTATGATGGAGAAATGTTCACAGGAATTTTTAGAAACACATTCTGGACTACTGTTTAGAACAGAAAGATCTGTCAGTTAAGTGACCTTTTCTGGTTGTGTGATTATTTAGAATTAGATTTGGAGATTGAACATTTCTAACATTGATGTCCTTGGGATGTGTGCACCAAAATTGCATTTCAAAGTAGGGGCTATCACATTATAAAGGCAAAACCCAAAACCATGCACTTCTATGCCTAATCAACACTAAACCCAGTTTTGTGTCTACAGAAACACACCCTACTACACAAACCCAGTTTGTGTCTACAGAAAAATGTTACCGTGAAGATACGGTCTTCTGTGCCGCTATTCTGTGGGAGAACCCTGATGTAACCTACTTAAGAAGGAAATATTTCAGTAAACACTAGTATTTGTGTGATTGCTAACTGATTTTAATTTTAGAATAAGACTTAACATTTACATAGTAATTTCACAGTACAAAATTGTGCATATATATTATACATTTTGTAACTTAGAGGTTATTCAGTATTACTTTAGAACAGGGATTTTGTTTTCCTCCGTTGGTATAAAATGTGCTAAGTACGTATTTCTAAATTAAATTTTGAAAATCCTAAGAAAATACCTGAGGCGTGGTTATTTGTAGTGATATTTACTAACACTGATAAATATTCCATGTACGTGACAATCTTACAAGCTTCAACAGGCTTTAATTTTTTTCCCATTAAGATAGTATTTCTGTTTAATAGTTTCAGCCAACCAAAAGTTTATGCTTTTTCAGCAAAGGACCACACAGTAAATACTTCAGGCTTTGTGAGTTTTAACAAGTCTATGTAACAACAACTTGACTCTGGAGCAAGGCACTATGTAAGCAGAACTTCATGTGGACACTAAAATTTAAATTTTATATAATTTTCATATGTCATTTATTATTATTATCAGTATTAGTATTAGTATTAATTGTTAGCTATTTCAAGATGTGAAAACTACTTTTAGCTCTCAGACCATACAGGAGCAGATGGCAGCAGGCCAGGCTTGCCCTATAAACTGATTTGCAGACCTCTGCTCAGAGGCTGGGAGCATCATCTGTGCTTCATTGACTTGCTCTCATTTCAGTTTTAGCTACCTTTACTCTCTAGGCTTCTCTTTCATTTGTGAATCTGAAATGTGTCTTCAAGTAACTTCAAGTAATCTGTGGATTCTAAATTATTCTGTCTGGGTTAGAACAAAATCCCTTCACTTTGCAAGAGAATAGACCTTTGTAAGTTCAAAGAAAGCCACTCCGACCCTCTTAGACTTCTCTCTCTGTCTCTCTCTTAGTGTTGCTTAAACTCTTTCCGGGTGCTTATGTTTCATGGATGATCTTCTTTGTTTGCGCTTTAATTTTCTATTCTTTACAAAATGAGCACACTAAACAAAAACTTTAAGTTATTATCTGTCTAATGGAGAGTTTAAAAGAATGTTTGTTTCCAAAGATTTTTGTACTAAGCCACAGTTAATGTGGTTGTTAGGAGTGGGAGTTATTGATTTATTTTTGTTGGTTTATATGTTTAAATACAACCTAATTCATTATAAGGATACCTTATTTATAAATGATCAGATAACCTTGGTATTATTTCCTATGATTATAAGTGGTTAATTAGCACATTAGTTCTCACTTTCTGCAACCTTGCCAGACATGGTTATTTTTTTTTTATTTTTTTTTTAAAGATTTTATTTATTTATTTGTCAGAGAGAGAGAGAGGGAGAGAGAGCAAGCACAGGCAGACAGAATGGCAGGCAGAGGCAGAGGGAGAAGCAGGCTCCCAGCTGAGCAAGGAGCCCGATGTGGGACTCGATCCCAGGATGCTGGGATCATGACCTGAGCCGAAGGCAGCTGCTTAACCAACTGAGCCACCCAGGCGTCCCGCCAGACATGGTTATTGAGAGAAAATAATAGTACCAAAAAGTTCTTAATAATTGAGAGAGATGTTAGATAAAAGTCGTAAATCCATTTTGTTATTGGAGAGTGGCTTCTAGTAAACCTAATCATAAAATAAGTAATTAAATTAAAATAGTTCATCATCACCTCCCAAACAGCTTTATTCACTCCATTCATTTTCCCAGGTATGCCAATGGCACATTAATGATTATTCACCTACTTTATTGGGTTCTGTTATGCCTTATCTGTCCAATGGAGGATAGAACCACTTACGACATCAAAGAAGCATGCTATCAGTTGCAAGTAGCACTGAATTTTTCTAGATGGAAATATACTAATTTTTACCAACAAATTTCTGACCTTGTTGGTATTGAAAATTGTTTTAAACTGTACCATCTTCAGAAAATAAATTGACTTTTTTTCTTAACAGGTTCTGGATTGAATGACGGACAGTGGCATGAAGTTCGTTTCCTAGCTAAGGAAAATTTTGCCATTCTCACCATCGATGGGGATGAGGCTTCAGCTGTTCGAACTAACAGTCCTCTTCAAGTTAAAACTGGCGAGAAGTACTTTTTTGGAGGTAAGACTACCATTTTTTATTGGTTAACTAGTACATTGTTAAAACAGAGTTTCAGTGAAGTTTGATTATGAAGTATTTATATTTGATTCAATAGACTCAGCACATCTCAGGGAAAACACCAAACTCTTATTCCATGAGCTAAAGAGTGGCAAGTTTATGCTTCTTCGTGATGAAAGTATTCTTACGATGCCACCATATCCTTCTAGTTTAATTCAAATATTCAAAGTATAAAGCTTGAGATTATGAATCCACTGATTATCATAATACTACCCTCAAAGTCAGATCCTTGGATCACCTATTGCTGTGTAATTAATTACTCCAAACCTTAGTGGCTTAGAACAACAAACATTGCCTCACAGTCACTAAAGTGACATCCCATCACTTCAGTTATACACAGTTTGGTGGAAGTGAGTCACTAAATGCAGACCACACTTAAATGAAAGGGATTACATGAGAAGACATGCATAGAGAACATCTTTGAGGTTGTCTATACCCGTTGCCTTATAGGAAAGCCATCTTATCATATATACTTGGTTCTTAAGTAGTGAAAGAATTAGTGAAAAAGAAGGTTCTCTTAAAACAATAAATTCTACTATATGTGAAAAAATGTCACAGGGACCTGAGCATTTTTTCTTTAATTTGAAAAATGTATCTTGCCAGAATTTTTTTTATCATTAATGAAATGTAGGGACATCTTTTTATTAAAGTATTTGGTGTGTTGTTTGAATCAATATATCTGTCACTAGATTATTGACTTCCTCATCCTAAATCACAGAATATAAGATCTAAAAAATAGTATTGCATTCTTAGGAAAGGTTTTGTTAAACTTTAAAAACAAATGTGTACGTATATCTGTTTCTCAAAATACATTTACTAATATTCACGTTTATTTATTTGCTTATTTAAGTTTTTATATATCAGTATATTTATATATATTTCTACTTTTAGAATAAGCCTATTTGAGAGTAGTCGTATTGTGTATCTTGTTCCCTACTGTATCCTCCATGGTCTTAGAAAAATTCCTGGAATGTAGATAACCGATAAATAGGAATGAATTAGTAAATTTAGAAAAACAAGTAAGAGCAAACATTTTACTCCCAGTTGTTTAAAAGTAGAAATGGAAGCCCACAGTGCTTTACTGACCTGCCACTGAGTTTATACCATCAGTTGAGCTCAAGACCTCTGACTCCTGTGCCAGGTGTTTCTCGCTATACATTGTGGTACGATGAGTGATAACTCAGAGACCAAAGACCTGAGCTAGACCTCACTGTCTTGAATCTTACATTGTGTTCACTGGAAGTTAAAAACTACATGTTTCTAAAAAGGCTTTCAATAAATATTTGATGAGTTGGGTGAAGGTCGGACGAGAGGTCTCATAAGTGAATACACTGGGGCTTATTGATTTTGAAGTAACCCAGTAGCCCAACTGATTTTTCTGCAAAAATGTATTTAATATGATGGGCTTTTGGCCAACAGTTTTCATTGCCATCATATAAAATGGATCACAGTAGTCAGTTGGAAAGCTATTGATAATCCTGACCCATCCAAATGGCAGTGGAATACCTTTGGCCATCGATGAACACGCTGAATGCCTAAGGCTAGTTTTGGTCTGTTTCCATCTACATGGGTAGCCTTGTAGCTATGACCAACAAATTTAAGGCACAGAGTTAATGGGATGCGAAGTCTTCATAGTGTGCTATTTACTATTGCTTTATAGATTTTGGTTTTCAAACCCAGTGGTTAGGAGTATATTTTCTCCCTCTTGGGTCTTTTGTCTGCCATTGGGAAATGCTGTCAGCAGATGATCATGATGCTTCTTTGGTTATATCTTCATTAGCTGAATCCTTGGAATATATGAGAATCACCAGGGAAACTTGTTACATTTCAGAATTCTCAGGTCCCACTCCTAGAACTCAATGCAGAATGCTGGGAAAAGAAAGAATTCTAAGCTCTAAGTTATTCTGGCACAAATGATCTGAGGAACAGAATTATAGATCAACCCGAGCCAATTTGCATGCACAGCTTTCAGATTCTTCTGAAAGATGTCAGTCACCAAAAAGTGAGATAAGTGAGAATCAGCCACTGTCATGTAGCTTAGCCACCGTGAAGCAGTAAAAGGAAGTCACAGGGCCAAGGTCTGGTGCACATACAGACATTTATTAAATGAACATTTTTATTAGCAGGTAGGCACAATGCAGTTAATACAGACTCTTCTGTAAGCTCAGTGAAGTCCTAGCTCTCTGACTTGCTATACCTTGAATTAAATGTTCTCTTCGGGCAGCTTTCACAGTATTTTACACGCAGGATTCAGCTACACACAGCCAGTGCCAAGCAACAGAAAGTCTCCCAAGCTGGTGGCTGGCACAGGATCACTAAGTGATCGATACTCCAGAACCATGTCCAAGGCTGCAGGCCACTGGCCTCACTTGCCTTATCTTGTCTACACACAGGCTGTGTGTGTCTATACAACATGTTTTGTCAAACTATATATCCTTAATATCTTTCATTTCACCACTGAGATATCTTTCCTAACATTTATCTAACATTTATGCTGATTAACAAGGCACTCATTTCACCAAAGAAAACCCAGTTTGGCGTTTAGCAAGTTGATTAGAGGAGCAGACAGCAGAAATCTGAAGTAGCTGCCTCTGGAATGGCGGCTCGTGACTGCCTCTGACCTGCGGCTGCAGAGTGGAAGCTCGCTGTCTCTAGATTGTAAGTCACACACACACACAGCTGCCTACAGTCTGTGCTGAAAAGCTTTAAGTTAGTTGTAGATACTGTAATAAAAACATCTTAAACATTAGTAGAGTGGAAAGAAAATGGATTTGTTCTAAAATATGAGTTTTGAAACACACACTCCTGGCTTGGGATCGTGGCTTCACTTAGTTGATAGATCATTTTAATAATTTACCTTCTTCATCCATTGAAAGGCAGTAGAGTTAAATAATGGTGTGAACATTACCAGAGTAACCTATTAAGCCCAGGGACTGATTCCCGAGGATGCTAAGCGCTGACTCCCTTTCCAGTCCGTGCGGAGTCTTTATTTAACTCATCAAGGACAGCCCCTTCCAAGGAAGAATTGAGATTTCAGACCACGTGCTCATCTAAAGCATCTGACCAACTTCTCCGCAAATCAAAGCGTTCCTTCCTCCTTGGTGAAAAACAAATTGTTTTCTTACCAGGTGACAGCCTTAACTAAAGGCTTGCTGGCCTTGTGTACTCGATTACAGACTTCAGACATGTGCACACTCCCTTTCCTTTGGAGTAAATTCCCGGTCATGTAGCTTCCACTCTCTGCGGCTGTGTCCTACCAGCGTGGAGCTTTATCTCTCCGTGCCTGCATCCTGCTAATCCCAGCCAAGGTCTTAGTTCTCCTCCGGAACACTCGTGGTCAGATGTTTAAGCACCAAGAATTCTTTTGTCTTGTTCTTTCTCGGGAATAAACAGAGAAAGAAAGAGATTATTCATTTGGGATGTTCCCTCAGCAACAGTTCTTTTGGTTGCTTTAATTTTTTCTCTCTACAACCCAACTGAAATTACTTTTGATAAGACTTTGTTAATTTTAATAATCAAAGTAAATTTATTTATTGACTGTTTACCTGGTAATAGGCTTTCTGATACAGGCCAGAGCCCATGGTTGTGAGAGAATAGAAGAATTTGTAAATTTCTAAATTTTTTCAGGCTTTGTATTTTTTTTTTTTTAATTCTGTTGCTTTCCTTTGAAAGGAGAAGGAACTGTGGGCTGTGTGGGCTGAAGAGAAGAGATAAGAAAGTTTCAGAGCTCCTGGAAGGGGGTGGCTGCTCTCAAGAAGGACTTTCCTTCCAAACATACTTCGAAGGTTTCATATATCTTTTCTGTTTTAAAACTGGGATCTAAGTTCATTCATTTATATCCAGAGATTATAGAGCCCTAGTATAACCCAGGCTTAACGTTGTCATTTATATTATTTGTATGGCTCTCTTACTAATTTTATAGCTACTCTGAGCGCCATCTGGGGGAACCTCTGTTTTGTGCTGGAGACCTGCCATCCGGTTGGATGAGGCTCACATTGTGAAGGATTGTCCCCTTAAAGTTGGTCCATCGAGACATTAACCATATCTGCAAAATACCTCCACAGCAGCTCCTAGAGTCGTGTTTGGTTGCGTAACTGGGCACTATAGCCTATCCAAGTTGACACACAGAATTACCCATCATAGAGTTTTATATATCCTGGATTCAAGATATCACATAAAATTATAATCAGACACCAGGTTTAAGGTACAGATGAAGGAATACCAGAAACTGCTTTTACAGTTTCCTAATTAAAATCTCCAAGTCTTCTACAGGCTTCTTTTTCTACTTTGTTTTATTCTGTACTTTCTAATGTTACTTATTTTATTCCCCCTTCTCTTTTCAATACTTTTACTAAGATAAGAAGACTTCACAAATGCTAAAATCCACCTATTTCAAGTGTATGATTCAGTGAGTTTTAGTAAGTATATACAATACTGCAGCCATCACCAGAATCCAGCTCAAACAGCATTCCTTTAACTCCCTGGATCTCTTCCTGCCCCTCTGCAGTCAATTTCCACTCCTGCTTTGCCCAGGCAACCATTGATGTGGTTGCTTCTGCCCCTGTGTTTCTTCTTCTAGACCCTTCCATTTTTGGTGGATTTGCAGTTTGCTTTTTGACTCTTCCATGTAGTTCTCCTTAGACACTTCGCCTAGCCCTCACCTTCTCCAGGGGGACAACTGGGCCCTCTCCTCCTGCTCTAGCACACCGCCCCTCCCCCACACCCTACCCCATTGCCTGCTCTGCTTTCTTCCCTCCCCTGCCACAGCACTTAATCACACTCTGACATTCTCCATCCTTCATTAGTTACTGTATGGATCGTTTACTGTTGGAATCTCCCCTAGAATATAAGCACAAAGAAGGCAAGGATATTGGTTTTGTTTTCTAATGTATCTCGAGTATTTAGAAAAAATGTCTGACACAAAATAGGTTCTCAATGTCTATTTATTCATTGAATAAATAGTGGTCCCTCATGGATATATTTAATGGTTACATGCACAAGGGGCTACAGGACATTTTATTCCCACATAGATTGTCAGTTTCTGCCATATTCCCCACACCCCCAAAAAATTTAGGTAAGGGATACTGATTGTGCTAGCATATGATATTCCATTATCATATTTGAGAGGTATAACTTCCCAGGGTCTTGAAGATAAAATAATTTTTTATTATGCCAGATGCAATTTTTTATTTAAGTATACTACATTTATGACTAATAAGTCATTATTATTAATCCTGTCTCTACAGGATTTAGATAATTTTGTTTGCTGAATATTTACTAAAACCTGGCATTATTATTCATACTAGAACAGTGAACAAGTTAGGAAGAATACTTGGCTCTCAAAAAGTTACATTCCAGTCGAAATAACAAACTGGTAAAATGAGTGTATTGTGGAGTCAGTAAATCAGGGAGAGGATGGGAATGCTTAGGAAGGTGTTTTGAGAATTACCTCTTAACCATAAGTTGGCCAGAGGAAGGCTCCATTTAGAAGATGGTATTTGGTCAAAGAGCTCATGGGGTGAAGAGATCAGGGAGAAGAGAGGAAAGAAAGTGCAGGCGCATGTACAGGTGGAGATCTCGTGAGGAAAGGAAGTGGACCTGGCTTTAGGAATGGGGGCTGCCAGGGGCGGGGTGGGGGTGGTGATGGGTCTTTTACTCTGAGTTAAATGGGAAGGCATTTGAAGATTGGACCAGGGGGGTGTCATAATCTAATTTACATTTTAAAATGATCTCTCTGGATGCTGTTTTCAGAAAAGGATACAGTGGAGATGATCGCAGTAATCCAGATAAAGGAAGGTGGAGACTGGGTGGTAGCAGTGGAGCCAAGTAGGAAATGATCCAGTCTGAATCCGTTCTTGGAAGTCAAGCCAACAGGACTTGCCCACTGGCGGGATGTGGGTTGTGATATACAAACAGGGGTCAAAGATAAGAGGGGTCAGTCTGCTTTACAGAAAGCCTAGCGCTTACCCTTTCCCTATTCCACACTTCCTCCTTCCCCCTCTACACTGTGGGGTCCACTTGGCAGTGTTTCCCTAAAACTTAGTTCTGACTTGTGCTTCGTAAACTACTGACAGTGTCTGTCCCATGCAGTGGCCTGTCATCCCTTCTTCAAAATCAAAAGGCCTGTGATCTAACCCCCTCACTTTCATGTCCCCTTGTGTCCTCTCTCTCTTGGTTTGCCTGGATGGGATCTGACTCAGTTCTCAAATCTCTCAAGTCTTTGCCAGAGGCTCTTTTTGCTCTATCACCCACGGGGTATAACAAGGTCAGAAGTCTACTGATTTAAAACTGGCTCTTGTAAACTAAAATTCCAGTCAGTCTCTGATTTAGAGACCAAGTGCCACTCAGAAGTAGACAAGTGTCATATGATCTTGCTGATAACGTGGAATTTGAGAAACAAGGCAGAGGGTCATAGCGGAAGAGAGGAAGAAATGAAATGGGATGAAACCAGAGAGTGAGGCAAATGATAAGAGACTTGATATCAGGAAAAACACACTGAGGATTGCTGGGGTGCGAGGGTTGGGGTGGCTGGGGGATAGACATGGGAGAAGGTATATGCTGTGGTGAGTGCTGTGAATTCTGTAAGACTGATGAATCACAGACCTGTACCCCTGGAGCAAATAATATATGTTAATTTAAAAATAAAAAAGAAAGGAATAGACAAGTGGAGGACACTGACTCAAAGCTAAGCAGCTGCTATAGGATAAATTGACTTTTAAAAATGTTAGTTCACATATGACCTCTGGATAGTTGTACTTCCATCTTGAAAGTATGGCCTAACTGCAGTCTTCTCCTGGTCTTTGTTCCATCCATGGTCCAACTATACCGAGGTTGAAGAGGGTTAGGAGATAAACTACTTATTGTCTTTTTACAAATAAAATGATACCTAACCGTCATCTATATCTACCTAGCACCGCATCTTGTTATTAATGTTGGAACACTTGAGTTCCCTACCTTTTGTGTAAAATGCATCTCTTTGGAATACTAATTTAGTATTGCAAGTGGCAAGAGGCAACTTTTTCTGGCCACCTAACAATTTATGAAACTTCAGAATGAGAAATGAGGAAACCACATCTTAGAACCTTAGAGATTCCTGTAAATTATTAATATTTTATTTGATTTGGTTTGGCTAACATTATGTTATAATTGGAATTCATTTTTTTATTGCTTCTAAACCCATCAATTAGATTTTTTGTATATATACACACATATTTTTTTATATATGCATTTTTTTTCTTTTGTGCTTTTACTCTTTTACCCTGGTTCAATATTATAATATTATTATATTATTTAAAACATTATATTGTTTTTCTCTTTTTTAGCTTCAGCGGGTTGATCCGTCCTTAATTGTACTGAGTTAACCTAGAAACTTTCTCAGTTACTAATTTCTTAAAAAGGATTTGATTTTACAAAAACAACTACTTGCCCATGTAAATATTTAGATCAATTATTTGCTGTTCTATGCAAATTTATCCCCCACTTTAAAAAAGTACATTTTTAAGCATTTCTCTCCATTATGAGAACGTTAATAAGGAGAGACACATTTCTTTTTCAGTCTAATTCCCAGAGTACTTTTGGTTGTATTAGTTTGTTTTCCAATTATATGAATAAAAGAAAAGGGCAAAGAAGAAGAAGGGAATTGCACAATGAAATTGAATACATTAACTTCATCAGAAACTGTTTCTCTGTTGGAGATAGGAAAGTATTCATTACATAGCCCCAAATTCCGAAGTCCTTTATAGATCTCTAGAAGTAAAAATTGCTTAGACCTAGGATTCAGGCTAATTAGAGTTATTGTGATATTCTATATGCCTTTGCGTTTTTCTGGCTCTGTGAATGGCTTGCATTGGGAATATTCAGATTTAAGGCAGAACTGTAAGTAGTTTTTCAAAGGAGAAAATCATGGAATTATAAAAACTGCTTGACTTGCAAGAGTTATCTTAATGCTGCGGCTGTTTATCCCTGGCACCTTCTCCTTCTTACATTAATTTTGCTACATTAAAATCAGTAGACTAAACGAACACAGTGTTTTGACTGTGGAAATAATATAGATAACTCTATAAATATGTAGGTTAAATATGATTTCTCTGTGTAGTTTTTGGAAAGTATTTTCCTTGTCTAGAATGCTCTTAAGTGGAAAAATAACAGCCAAATCTTAAAACTGCGCTGGCTTGTATATCTGCTACAAATATGTGATATGTGTCAAGTTACAACTTGAGGAACATAAATGTTTCTATACATTATTTTAATCATTGATTTTGCAGTGTTTTATCAAAACAAACAAAAACAAAAGGAAGAAATTCATATATATATATATATATATATATATTTTTTTTTTTTTTTTTTTTTTTTTCCAAGAGTAATGTGTCTGTTTAGATACTCTAAGAAGCAGGGCTTGGGATGGAATTAGGCATTGGAAAGACTTACCAGACAGAATGCCTCTGAAGCATACAGGAATGAAAGAGAAAGAGCAGGTCTGATACCTGAGGAGGGAGAGAGGGAAGAAGGGGGTTGAGTGGAAGAGCCCCATAGGGCTGGCAGTGTTGGCCGCGGTCCCTTGCAAAACTGCCTGTTAACATCCACCACCCAATGGAAATGGCTGATTCCTGGTCCTGTTGCTCTAGTTAGTAGTTGATTAGAGCAGGCTGGAGGCCGGGGGCCTCCACAGAAGGGCATTTCTGGACTCTCATAACAGCCAACCCTGATCGTCAAACAGGAAAGATGAGACAAGTATCCCTCCTTGGCCACCACAAGTATAAGTAAAAACAAAAGATAGTTCAGAAGTTCTTCTATAGTATTTCTTTACAAACCAGAGAAAAGTGTGTGTTTTTGTTCTTCCCAATATAATTGGTATTTCTGTCTACATTCCTAATTCTCTATGGCAAAATAAAGAGAAGAAATGATTGTAGGGTATGTATTTTTAAAAACTGCTGAGCATTCAAATAATACCACTCCTGTATGTGCAGGAAGAAGACTGAAATGGGAGCCAGTGCCTGTGCTTGTGCAGGTCTATAGGTGTTTGTTTTGTTTGCCCATTTGTTTGGTTTTTCCTTTGGGCATTCGATTATTTATATACCAACTTCTTCTCCCTTTGAATGAGGAAGTAAATTCTTTCCGAGTCTGTGCCTTTTTCACTTTTCCATTGTTGAGATTTTAAAAGAAGATCATAGACTCAAATAAACGAGTTTTTATTGTCTGGCTCATCTGGGAAGCAATCAAAAAGAGCCTTCGCTTAATTCTCACTTTTTTTTTTTCCTCCAAGCCAATCACTTTTTTTTTTTTAATTCTTCTCTCTTTTGGCTTTTCACTTGCCCATCTCAGCAACCAGCTATCCTTAAAATAATTAAGAATCGTTGGGACGCCTGGGTGGCTCAGTTGGTTAAGCAGCTGCCTTCGGCTCAGGTCATGGTCCCAGCGTCCTGGGATCGAGTCCCACATCAGGCTCCTTGCTCATCAGGGAGCCTGCTTCTCCCTCTGCCTCTGCCTGCCATTCTGTCTGCCTGTGCTCGCTCTCTCTCCCTCTCTCTCTGACAAATAAATGAATAAAATCTTTAAAAAAAAAAAAAAAAAAAAGAATCGTTATTTACTCCCCAAGGGAATTTTACAATAATAAGGAATATTAAGGCTCCCTCACCTTCAAGACCCTAAAAAGGTTACATCTTCAGTGGTGAAATTTCAAGTCTTTTTTAGGGTATAAGGTGTAGGAGAGAAGATGCAGGAGTTTAGGCCAGAGACCGTGCTAGTAGCATTCAAGTGAGCTGACTTCACAGTCTGACACAAAAATTGTATCATTTCAGTACCTCCTCATCAAAACAGCCCTAAACTACTCCAATATCTGGGTCCTCCAGATCTTCCGTCCCTATGATAAGCATAATTAGTACCAAAAATGTTATAGCACCATCCTCTTAGCGAACCTCATCTGTAATGAGCCAAAATTCACTCTGATTTCAGAGTCCTGAAGTTGGGAAGAGACCTTCTCTGCCCTCACAGACCTTTATTGGATCAAACAGTGTGAAAATATGAAATTTGAATGAGAATGTTCTCTGCCATCAGTGGACTATGTGATATTACTACCAGGAAGATCTAGATGCCCCAGAAAATCATCAGCAAAACAAAAAATTTTTAAGACTTTCAGATTTTTTCCTATTATTTATGGGGTGTTGAACAAGCTAAGTGATGTGACTCCAGAATGTTCTGTGTATATATGGTTTTAGGTTTAATATTTCAAAGAAAAGAATATTTGAAGGGCAGAAAATTCATGTAGAAGAAGAATGGCTCATGGAAAATAATTAGTTAATGTTATATGCAGAAAAAAACATTTGAGAAAAATGAGGAGGAGAAATTTCAGTTGGGCTTCAGGATGGAAAGCTGAGCAGTCAGGCTGAGTCAGCGGGGAGGGATATCTGCTGTGTAGAAGCTCAGAAGTAGGAGTGATTCCGCTGTTTTCCAGGCTAGCGCAAAAGTTAACCATTGAGTCCAAGACTGACCTGTAGAGATTTGTTATTTGCTAGGATAATACATGTTTTAAAACAGGATTTCCAGGGCACCTGGGTGACTCAGTCGGTCAAGTGTCAGACTCTTGATTTTGGCTCAGGTCATGATCTCAGGGTGCTGAGATCAAGTCCTGCATCGGGCTCCACCTTCAGCAGCGAGTCCGCTTGGGATTCTTGCTCTCCCTCGCCCTGGACCCCTCCCCCACACACTCTAAGTAAGTATAAAATCTTTTAAAAAAATAAAAATAAAAATAAAACAAGATTTCCCACCTTATCATGCATAATAATCTTCTCGGGTGTTTTTTATTTATTCTTCCTTCCTTCCTTTCTTTCTTTCTTTTGTTGTTTGTTTTTTAGGATAGTGTTGAGTTGCATCCTGAGTAAAAGTTCGATTCAGTAGGTTTGAAGTTAGGCCCAGAAATCTGCATTTTAACCAAGCATTTGGATGACTTCCCTTTTTTAACTACTTTATTGAGGTATAATTCACACACCATAGAATTTGCCATTTAAAGTATGCAGTTTAGTGGGGTTCTGTATAGTCTCAGAGTTGTGTAGATATCATCACAGGCTAATTTTTGGTCATTTTCAGGACCCCAAGTAGAAACCCAAACTCATTAGGAGCCAGTCTGCATTCTCCTACAGTATCTCCCAGCCCTCGACAACTGTGAATTTACTTTCTGTGTTCAGATTTGCCAATTCTAGACATGTTATCTTTTTATTTTTAAAAATATTTTCTTTGTTTATTTGACAGAGAGAAAGAGAGAGGGAGAGAATGAGCACAAGCAGGGGGAGCAGCAGGCAAAGGGAGAAGCCAGGTCCACATCAAGCAGGGAGCTCGTTGTGGAACTTGATCTCAGGACCCTGGGATCATGACCTGAGGCCAAGGTAGACACTTAACTGACTGGGCCACCCGGGCACCCCTGGACATTTTATATGAATGGAATCACATAATAGGTTGTCTTTTATGCCTGGCGTCTTTCATGTACCTTAATGTTTTTGAGGTTTATTCAATTTTAACATGTATCACTACTTTACACCTAATAATTCCTTTAATTCCTAATTCCTAATACTATATTCCTTTATTCCAAATAATATTCTGTTGTATGGGTATACTACATTTTTTTCAGCCATTCCTCAGTTGATGGACCTTGGATTGTGTCCATTCTTTGGATATTCTGAATAATACTGCTGTGAACATTTGTGTACAAGTTTCTGCATGCACGTAGGTTTCTCTTACTCCTGAATATATACCTGGGAGTGAAATTACTGAGCCTTATGGTAGTTATATTTTATTGACCTCCCACACTCTCTCCTGAGTGATCTCAAGCCTGCAGTTTTCTCTCCATACTTAAAGAAACACTAATTTAAGTAATGATTTGGATCAGAATGCAGGAGGAAAAAGAGGTATTTCTTGTGTTCGAATAATGAAAATCGTAAATTCCACAAAGGAAGGCAAAGATTAGAAAGAGAATAGGCAGCATTAGAAAATAATAAAACACTGGGTAGTGATGTGAGGCTAATGTCATTAGTGGAAAGTCAGGAATACGAAAGCATCGCTTCTCAGCCATTTGGCTAAGATCAAATAGAGAAGTACAAAAGCGAAAATCAGAAAAGAAACAAAGTTTTTTTTAATCCTGATAGAAACAATCTTGAGGGTTAAAGAAAATGCTCTTATACGGTGGTGAAGAGAGAAAATAACAGGAAAAACAAAGTGGGTCTTAATGGGACTTCTTTATAAAAATAAAGTTTTAAAGCATAACTGAATTTCAGAAGGAAGCACTTTCACAGGTAACGTGGAAGAGATGTGAGCTGAGGTAAATGACCAAAGAACAAAATGAGAACCATCAGGGTGAGGTAATGGGAGAGAGATAATAAAATTTGTCAGGATTTATTTTTAAAAGTACAAATGAACAAAATAAACAGTCTTTTAACGTAACACCTGTGTTTAATTATATATTACTTTTTTTTTTTTAAAGATTTCATTTATTTATTTGACATAGAGAAGCAAGAGCGAGCACAGGCAGACAGAGTGGCAGGCAGAGGCAGAGGGAGAAGCCCGCTCCCTGCCAAGCAAGGAGCCCGATGTGGGACTCGATCCCAGGACGCTGGGATCATGACCTGAGCCGAAGGCAGCCGCTTAACCAACTGAGCCACCCAGGCATCCCATATTACATTATTTTTAAAGTTGCCACCATTTTTTTTTTTTTTTTAATTTGACAAAAGTTTGTTGCTCTGTGTTAGACACATTTTGCTTTCTGGAATAGGATGTCCACAAATGTGCTGTGTCAGATAGGTTTAAGGAAAGCTGCTTATTGCATGAAGAATTTCAGAAGTTTTAGTCAATCATAGTTTTTGAAAACAGACAGTGAGGAAAAACTGGCAGTGTTTACCCCTGTCAGTATACAGAAATAGCCATTTTCACCCTTCTTCCCATACATAGAACATTTTATGTTTCTTTGAGTGAGACCAATACAAAATCTCGTTAGTTATTACATCCAGCTCAAATCTCTATCTCTGGATGTTATGTAGCCCTCTACATCTGGTCGAGATTTGGTTCCTTCTGGTTGAATGAAGTACAGGCTGAAGACCAATAACTCAAATATACATTTCTTCCATGAAAAATAAAAGTATAAGAAACATAGCCTTTTCTGGTCTATAGTAATTTTTAAATCTTGTTAGTCAGGAAGAGCAAGCGACCCCTTTCCTAATGCCCTCCGTACCCCTAGGATTCGCCCTCTGAGAGAGCCTCCTTGTCTGTTGTTCTCCCCGGCCATCTCTGAAGAGACCTGCGTGCTTTCATAGTTGACATCCTGTTGATACAGAGGTGGATGCCTAGGGACTGCTTTACTCCTTGAACGGACGCAGATTGTTGTGGGTCATGCTTGTGGTTTCCTTGGCAACACAATTCCTCAGAAACACTGTAGTCTTCTAATCTGTTTCCTTTAAGGTGGTTCTCTGAGCAAGGAACCACATCTAAATTTCTTTTCTTGATGTAGCTTTAAGCCTGGTGACTCCATCTTTCTACTTAGCTCTGTTTCCTGCCACTTTCCCAGTGGAGCTGTGCCACTCTGATCTCTCTTCAAGAGAATTTGCTGATCTCCCCTCATCTCTTCCTCTCTGTGGACTTTCAACTTAATGCCTCGTTTATACCTTGAGGCCTTGAGAAAGAATAACCCTTGATTGGAGGACAACAGCCTAAGTCTGATTATTGCCATAGAGCTGTTTCCCACTGTCTGGTAGACAGTTCTTTTGTTGTTGTTGTTGTTTTATTTTCATTTATTATTATCCATGGTTATGTAGTACCTGGCAGAATTCTTCTAGAAATCATGTATTTTCATCAAGTACAGATTAAATCCTAATATACCAAGTCTTAATTGATAAGAAGCCTATTTCTTGCAACTATTTTTTTTTAATTGTTTTTCCAGCTTAATACTTGAAGGTAATAAAAGACATTTTGGACCACAGTGTTACTCCCTTCTAAGGATACCTCTTGGCAGCTATGGCTTATAGTTACTGTACTTTAGGATATAGGTTCTTTTTTTTTTTTTTTAATCTTTTCCAGCTCATAAATTGGGGATTCTCCTTCAGTTCAGATTGCCAACATAAGCAGAGAACACCTGCCATTTTAAAGTGGTTTTATTTTTATCTTAGCCTGCAGGCTGGCTAGTCCTAGACCGAGTTTGTCTCTCTCTTGAAGACTGCTGAACACAGCAAGAAGGAGCCAAAGCACATCAGCATTTGAGCACTCCCGAATATTTCTTCTAATTTTAAAAGTCCCAGTTGGCATCTGGTTTGCCTTCCAGGGAATAGCAGTTGACAATATGACCAAATATTTTGCTACAAATACCAAAGGCCCCAGCTTTCCAAGCCCGTATTAGCCCAGGCTCCAGGGCCTGGTGTCTACTAAAGGCAATTCCATAAACATGTTCTACGAAAGGCAATTCCATAAACATGTACCCTATTTTTTTTTAAGATTTTATTTATTTATTTGACAGAGAGAGATCACAAGTAGGCAGAGAGGCAGGCAGAGAGAGAGGGGGAAGCAGGCTCCCCGCTGAGCAGAGAGCCTGATGTGGGGCTCGATCCCAGGACCCTGGGATCATGATCTGAGCCGAAAGCAGAGGCTTTAACCCATTGAGCCACCCAGGCACCCCTAGTACCCTATTTTTAAATATAGTACCAAATGTAGTATTAGTTTGGATTAGGTTCAGCTCTGAGTGGCAGAGACTGTGATTAACAAGCTAGAGATGTATTTCTTTTTTTCCATAAAAGAAGATTGAAGGTAAACTCTGAAGGCTGTTGCAGAACTCCAGGGAGTCAGGAAGCCAGGCTTCTTCTGTCTTTTGCCTTTACCATTCAAAAGAGTTAGTATTCACCTTGTGGTTTCAAAGGATAGGTTAAGCTCCAGGTATTATATCCAATTTTCAGACAGAAGCAAAGAATGAGAGGGTCTGGGCTCTCTCCTTTAAGGCCACTTTCTGAAGTCCATATTATGTATGAAATACATCAGGGGCTAAAACTTACATGGTCACATGGTCATAGGGGAGATTGAGTAGCCAAGTGCCAGCTAAATGTCTGTATCTATGCAAGAGGGGAAAAATTAATAATTGGAGGGTAATTAGCAGTCTCTGTAACAACTCTTCTGTTTAATATTAAATGTTTGATATTATCTTTGAATTTGATTATAGTCTGTGCCCCCAATTTTATTTAATAAAGTGATGTCCAATATTATTATTCACTCCTTGGGCAAATTTTGAAAATCTGTGAATGGTTGTTTAATCTAAAGATACTGAGTTTGGGAAATACATTTAAGTGGATTCATTTCTTTTCCAAGTTTTCAATTATCCATCATCCTAGCCTGAAGCTTTTTATAACAAATAATTTAGAATAGTAAAATTAAATAGCTTTTAAAAAGCAACAGAACATCCTCTAATCATGTATTTATATCTCTGTCATCCCCAATCATATTTCTATTCCCCATAAAAAGCCTAATTCAATAAATTCCTTCCTCTTAAATTAAGGGAGAGTTATTTGACCATTCCTCAAAACATTAGAAGTTATTGAAATTAATGTTGGTTGTTATCTAAGAACTTTTTTCTTTAACTCAGAAAGTAAATGATTGTACATTTGTTAGTTCATGGATGGTAGAAATTTGATCATGAATGTTTTGTCTAGAGAAATGGAAATTAAGAGACCAGGAAAACATACCTTTGGATTTAGGAAACTGTCTATACCTCAAGAAGAAGTGACGTGTATCCAGTGGACAGCTGGATCTTTAGCTCCAAGAGAGCAGGAAACACCCTTGATTTTGCTCGTCCCAGCTTACAAAGATACTTTACAGGGCCTGATGTGCAGAAGGTGCTCATTATACATCTGCTCAGTGAATTACTAAGGGTGATTAACCATGTCATTAAAAATTTGTTCTCTTAGAATTCTATGTCATTTTATGCTAGGAGGCAACTGTATATACATTTTAAACCTTTTTTTGGTATTCTTCTTATTTAAAAAGTATAAGATATACCATGCTGTACCTTATATTTTTATCTTTTACTGTGGCATTAAAGTGTAATCTGTAGGAAGGCATAATCTTTCTTTAGACATCAGCTCTAAAGGTTAAAGCTGTATTCTACAACACTTGAGTTTCCCCTTAATAAATATCTCTACTTTTTCCTTATGTGAATTTCACTAAATCTTTCTAAAACTTATTTTTTTTAATGTCTGAAGATTATATCGTCCCTTAGAAAGGTGCATTTTCCTGATGTATCATTTGTTTTTCAAAGAAAAAATCTTTAAACTACCCCCCATATTAAACAATTAACTATTTTTTAAATACTTATTAATTTCCTGTTACTAAAAACCTAATTGGCTCAACAGAGATACACTTCAGTATTGTCCTGTTTGAAATAATGCAAATATCACATAGGGAAAATGGGTTGTTAAAATTCTGTCTGTGACTGTAGATAATGGCACATAAGTGGGCAAGCAGTCTCCAGATTTTTAGAACATCAACATTTCAAATGATTTTAGAGAAGTGAAATTAGAATTCTTAAAAATAACTAAACATAACTTATTGACTATGGTATGAAATGTTGATTTGATATTTCTGAATAGCATATACATCGTCAAACCAGACAGACAGTTGGATTTAGCCCAGTGGGTGAAATCCATGCATTCTGTCTCCTCGCCACCCCAGTTTCTGCTCCTCTGCTAAGGCAAGAGAATACTGTATCTCAGTGGAGGAGAGTTCAAGAATTAGGGAGGGGATGCACATGTTTTGCCCCACTTACAAAAAACTTAGCAAGCAAACATAGCCGTTGTTCGTCATTGCTGTCTAAATACGGATTTGTTTTTCAGCCAGTCAGGTAGCAGCTAAAATTCCCTATGTTACAGTAAGAAAATTATGCTAGTCACAACTTCTAGCTACAAAAATTGGTCACAATTTCCAGCTATATTCAGTGTTGAGTTCACAGAATTCGTAATTTTTGTGTGGTAAAATGCACATAACAAAATTTACTATTTTAACCATTTTTAAGTGTATAGTTTAGTGGCATTAAGTATTCTCACTTTGTGGCTGGATGACCATCACTGTCATCCCTGTGCAGAACTTTTCCTCTCCCCGAACTGAAACCTTGTAACTCTTAGACTCCCTTAAACAAGGAATTCCATTCCCCTTCCCCCATCTAGTAACCACTATTTTGCTTTCTGTCTCTGAATTTACTGATTCTAGGGACCTCGTGTAAATGGAAGCATATGATACTTGTCCTTTTGTGTCTGGTTTATTTCACTCTTGAGCATATTGTTTTCAGGTTTCTTCCATGTTGTAGCATGTATCAGAATTTCATTTCTATTTATAGCTGAATACTATTCCTGTGTGTGTGTGTGTGTGTGTGTTATCCATTTGCTTCTCCATTCATCCATCAATGGAAATGGAGTTTGGGTTGTTTTCACCTCTTGTGAGTAATGCATGTACAGTGTACAAATGATCTATTTGAGTCCATTCTTTCACTTTTTGGAGGTATAAACCCAGAAATGGAATGGCTAGATCATATGGTAATTCTGTTTTAATTTTTTGAGGTACTTCTGTATTGTTTTCACCATGACTACACTACTTTACATTCCTATCAAAAATGCACAAGGGTTCCAGTTCCACCACATCCTGACCAAGCTTGTTCTGTTTTTTTTTTCTTTTACTTCCTTTTTCCTTCCTTTCTTCCTTCCTTTCTTTTTCTTTCTTTCTTTTTTTAATAAAAGCTATCCAAATCGGTATGAAGTGATTGATTTTGTTAATGGTGAGATGAAATGTGGTGAAGTAGATGTCCTTCTACACTTGGCTTTTACACTTAGCCTCTCTCCCGTTCTGCAATGACACAACTAGACTAGACAGTAAGTTCTTTGGGGATGGGAAGAATGTTTACCACTATTTTTAACTTTTAATATAATAAGTGTTTAATACATGCTGAATGGGACAATGGATGAGTAAAATATAAGGAAACATGAATGAATGAAGAAACAGACCAATGCATTTTACAATTTCTATAGAAATAATTGCTAATTTTCCTTTTATAGACAAGCTATGGAAACCTTCAGGAATCCCAAAACTCCAAAGCTGACTTGAAGTGTCTTGCCATGTTTTTCTACTTGAAAAAATATGCACTCTGAATAGTAATATTCACTGGCTTTTTACTATGTTCTAGGAACTGTTGTTAGCCTTTTCCTTAATTTATCTCATTAATCCTCATGATGGCCCTGTATCAGGGGACTGTGATCCTTATGCCCATCTAATAAAGGTAGAAATTAAGCCTCCAGTTGTGTGATTTGCCTGAGGGCCATCGGCTCCTAAGAGTCAGAGTGAGGACTTGAATCTAGGTTTGTCTGATGCTGCACACTAACCTTCTAACCAACATAATATATTGTTCATTAGAATGCCTGCATTTAGTTAGCATTTTCTTAATTATTTCTCAGGTTAAATTATAATCTTGCTTTAAATGCTTCACAAAACATTCTTACATTAAAATTTAATCAAATTGAATAGATCAGAATAAAAGGGCTGAGTCAGATTAGCTGTATTTTAAGTCTCCGAAGGCATGGAGAAGCTTCTCCTACCTTCACTTCATAGCCATCTGAAGTTTTCAAAGATGAATGTGCATTGCACTTTCTTTTATTAACTTTTCTCATCTTATATATAGGAATGAGATACTTATGTATAAGGAAGTGTATATTTGTTCTGTGTTTAGTGGAACTTTAGGAAATACTCTCTTCCTCTAAAGTTCTTTCCTTATTGTCTCTGCAGGAGTACTTGAAATTCGGGTTAGGGGATTGAAAGCAGTTGTGAAAATTCAAATGCTCTCCTAAAAAGTTGATACATGAAGACTTTATCATCCATCAACAGTAGCCAGAGTGAGTTGTTCAGAAAGAGAAGGATCTTGAGAGAAGGAACTGTTAGAAAAATAGCTGACAGTCTAGTAGGCTTAAATAAGCTGGAGCTTATGAAAAATACCTACAGTTTTTGGGGGAAAATGTAAATATATTGGGACAAAACCAAAGAGGATGGGTCAGGATGAGAATGTGGTGCCATTTTAACAAACACGAGGAAAGAAGCAAGGTGGGCTACTCCACTCATTTGTTCTGGCGGTGTTCTTTTCCAAAGAACATGGATTTCATACTGGAAAAAGGAAAAACAAGTATCAGAGAAAGGACACTGGAATCTAAAATAGGTGAAGAGGGGTACCTGAGTGGCTCATTTGGTTGAGCATCAGACCACGGCTTGGATCATAATCTTAGGGTCCTGGGGTTGAGCTCCCTACTCAGTGGGGAGTCTGCTTGTCCCTATCCCTATCCCTCTGCCTATCTTCTGATCATTCTCTCTCTCTCTCTCAAGTAAATAAAATCTTAAAAGAAAATAAAAAATAAATAAAATAGGTGAAGAAAAGAAGAGCCTCTTGTTGCCTGAAAGGGGCTCTGAGCAAAGGATACAGATCAGTGATATAACTTTTTTTAACATGTCATTTAAAGCAAAATCATGCATTCTACTAATTCAGCAACTAATGTAGTTGAGAGTTGTGACTAGCCTCATTTTTTGAGTCTCCAGACCACTCAGGCTCAGTGAAAATACCCGGTTGTTCTGATGGGGGTTTCTCAGTCACAGATGTAAAATGACAGGCTTCCATTTATAATGTATGTATAATGTGTGTATAATGTATAGTAATGGCTACCATTATTGGCCATTAATAAAGTGAGAGAGCAGATTCCAGATACCCCAGATCTGCATAAGCCTGATTTTAATCACTGTAAAAATTATAAAATTGATGATTAAACTCCTTTATCAATACTTAGTAATTACTAAAGCAATCAAGTGTCTTACTAAGACCAAATCACTCCAGGAGAAGTTTTTTTTTTTCTTTTTTTAATAGGAGGGATAGGTTTGAAAGATCAAAGGATATTCATTGGTAAGTGATAGTCATTGGAGGAAAAGTGCCCATCCTCACGCATGCACATTGGAAAATTGCTACTGAAATAAAGGCAGCCTGCAGGAGTGCACCATGTCCCTCAGTCGTCTTGGGGCAAACATGGCAGAGAACCCAATAGATGCTATAACTTGAACTTGATTTAACAAGGCCTTTGGCAAAATCTGTTCTAGGAAAATCAGGATTTGAATGCAAAACCCTAATTAAGTTCACTAGCTATTCCTTCAGTATGCAATTTTGACCCCACATTAAATAGACAAAGACCAAGAGAAAAGGAGAATGTCCTACCCTCATAAAGTCTCCTGATTTTGACCTCTCCCCTACCTTGAAACTGGGAAGAAAAATAAAACAGAATAAGACGGGGCTGAGAAAAAATAAGTTCTCTGATGACTTGTCATACACAGAGGTACGTATATGAAGTCCTCTGCCCTGACCAGAGATAACAGTGCATCTGAGTAGGTTGAGATGAAGGCAAGTGAACTATAAGTGTTACAAAAGGCATAATTTTTTTTTTTTAATGGAATAAGGGTAGAAGTTATCTGTGAAGCTACTCTTTCTTGGGGAGAGCTATTAAACTTTGCAAGCAGCTGGCAGTGTGTTTGTAACACAGGGTAGAATTGGCGGCACGCTGGCCTCCCAGCCGTGGGTGCGAAGGTGCAGTCACCCCTGCCAGGGGTAGGACGCGGAGGAGGGAGAGTCTGCACCGCCCACTCATAGATCTTCTGTTACAACTTCTCTGACTTCCGGACCCTGGTCTCGACATGTTATTCTTAATATCTCTGATAATTTTTCTTTCGTTACTACCTCAGAACTTTCCTTACAGCTCTATCATCTTTTTCTGCCCTGTAGGTAGCTTGAAGAGGTGCATTTGTGCTGTAGAAATAATCAACTGAGTGAGGGCCTGAAGGGGCAAACCTAAGCCATTACTATTGCCCCTTTCCTGTGAAACATTTTTTATCAAAGACTATAATAATAAAATCAAACCAAACTTATCAAATTTGCAAATGGTACAAACCTGGGAGGAATAGCTACGAGCAGAATGACACTGTTTAAAAAAATTCAAAGAGAATTTTGACAATCCATGTTTGAGCTCTGGTTCTACCACTAACTGGTTGGCCTTAATTTTTTTACAGTTGAGAAAAGTAAGATTCTGTGAGTTAAGCAACTGCACATACTGCTAGGAACTGAGAGGAGACTGAAGATCTGTTTGTCGAGAGGCACAATATACTTTGGTAGCAAACTGAATGGGAGGGCCTGGCGAGGAGTGCAGGGTGGGGACAGGGATGGTGACCGGGTGACTAGCTTGGACGGCCAGTGAAACTGGGCACAGCCATCAGGATGGCAAGGAGAAGGATGTTTAAGTTTGGAAGCAAAGATGACATTTCACATATATCAGATAAGAGATTTCTTTCAGACATTCCTGTGGAAACGTCTCATAAACACGTGGGTGAAAGGATAATGTGGGAGTCCCCACCATAACTTTACAGTGGTGACAGTGACCAACCAATGAAAGCGGATGGACAGTGGATCGATGTGGAAATGAGAACCAGTACCCGAGTAGGATGGGACACCGACTTTGGGGAATGGACACAGGAGACAGAACCCCATGAGAGACTTACTAGAAGCAAGTAGAATTGCTGGCAAAGCACCAGAGGGCACCAGGGCGTCAAAGCCACCAGAGGAGGAGAGAGAACCCAGAATTTGTAGAGTTTGGCTAGGGTTGATCTGAGGACTCATCCGGATAAATAGAAAGGTGTCTTTGACTACTGGCCAGCATGTGCTCCAGTCTTTACTCTTCCTGCATTTCAGTTCCCCTGGGAATTAAGCACTGATCAATTCTCCAAGACTTTTCCAAGATCACTGTCCCTTAGAAGTGTTCTTTTTTTTTTTAATTAAAAAAATTTTTTTTATAAACATATAATGTATTAGCCCCAGGGGTACAGGTCTGTGAATCGCCATTTAGAAGTGTTCTTATCAGCTGCCTCAGTATCCCAGGATGTTGTCCAGCAAGCCTCTGGCTTTGCTGTTCTCATGAGACTGACACGCCTTATAAGAACCCTTGTTAGGGTCTACCGTGATGTGGTTTTGGTAGTACTTCGTATGGAAATCCTAATAAGAAAGGATTATTGTTATTAGCATTAAGCTAAATGTTAGTCTGCAGAGCAACAAGACTACTCAAATGTAATGTTCAGATGATCTTAGGCTGTGTTAGTGGAGGAGAGTCATGACCACGAAAAACAATAGCTGTATTTTCTTCTGTACTGGTTAAACTATATCTGTCATGTTCTATTCTGGGGACCAGATTTTAAGAAAATTAATCCATTTGAATGTATCAAGAATAGGGTGAAATGAAAAATATTCTGTAAATTGCTTTTTTTTTTTTTTTTGTGATGAAAATATCCATAATGGCAACCAATTGGGCTAAGTTTTCAGAACAGAAAACTCCCTTCTGCCTTCTTTCTCCATTCCCCTAAAAGTATGGAGTGCTCCGCAGACCACTCAGCAGATGCCTGCTTGACCTCTGGAAAAGTTCAGCACTGCCAATCAGCAATCAGAAACTTTTAGCAGGGCCTCCTGGGCAGAACACAGAAAATAGCTAAAAGAGAGAGAAAAATAATTCTAGTACAATGATGATCAAAGTGGTTTCTACTTAATTTTGGAGGGTAGATTTTTTGCAAACACATTTTCACAGACACGTAGATTTGGGAAATGTTGGCTTAAAAACATACAGCTTTCTTGCTGCAGGATTCCTCTGAGTATTTAATATGTGAATGTGCAAGTAACTCAGTTTCCCAAATTTATTTGGCCCTTTAAAAAGGACCATCTTTAAGTACTAGTACTTCCCAGTACACATTTTGGGACACTGATCTAGGAAGTAGGAAGAGGAGCAGAAAGAAGAAGGAAGATGGGGTTATGGTCTAACAGCAGCCCCATGGTGGAGACTTTAATTGTGTGAAGGGGTTTGTAGCAAGAGGAAAATACTCAGTGAGTTAAAGCCTCTGCCTTTGGCTCAGGTCATGAACCCAGGGTCCTGGGATGGAGCCTCACATCAGGCTCTCTGCTCGGCGGGGAGCCTGCTTCCTCCCCTCTCTCTCTCTCTCTCTCTCTCTGCCTGCCTCTCTGCCTACTTGTGATCTCTCTCTCTCTGTCAAATAAATAAATAAAATCTTTAATAAATAAATAAATAAATAATTTTATTTCATTTCATTTTATTTGGGTCATGGTAAGTGCACTCTGTAATCCCCATCATCTGTTTTACCTGCCTTCCCACCCACCTTCCCTCTGTAACCATCAGTTTGTTCTCTGTAGTTGAGTCTGTTTCTTAGTTTGTCTCTCCACCCCCCCACCCTTTGCTTGTTTTGTTTCTGAAATTTTACATATGAGTGAGATCATTTGTCTTTCTCTGACTTATTTTGCTTAGCATAATTCTCTCTCGCTCCATCCATGTTGTTGCAAATGGCAAGATGTCATTTTTTTATGGCTGAATAATATATAATATACATACATACATGCAAACATACATACATGTGTGTATCTATACACACATATATACCTTCCCATCAAAGCAGCCTTGGATCTGAGATGAGACTCAATCATTTTATTTAAGCCAGAACTATGAAAAGCTTCAAAGGGGCCCTATGCTTGGATTCTCTACACTGGACTCCTTCCTAAAATTTTTACTCTTTTACTCCTACTCTCCATCTTCACTTCTGTCTGAAAGGGTGATAGGCCTAACTCTGGTCCTCTCGAAGAAAAGTTCTACTCTACTCTCTTCTGTGATAGAAGATAATCTCCTGCAGTTAATTTATCTGCCTCCTTCTGCCCCCTCCTAGTTTTAATATATTCTGGTTTCTTAATGCCAGAAATCTACAAACACCAAATAAACCCCAGATTGGCCTTTGACCTTGCCCATCCTTGATGGTAACAGCCCATCTCTTTCATTACTTCATGGGCGAAACTTTTTGGAAGAGAACTCAGTATATCAGTTGCCTGCACTTCTTCCACTCACTATTTTTTTCTAGGTGCATTGTGTTCTCTTACTATCATCTCTAATAATAAAAAATAATTATTTGCAAGAAGAAAAAAAATGCTATTTATAACCATAAATACTTCCTGTAGAAGATGAAAACTGTTACATGACTGGTCTTTTCTTCTGAAAAATCTTGATGGGTTTACTTAGGTCCCTTTGGAGATCAGACTAGAAATGAATTGATCTGAATGCTGTGGAGAGCCAGGGGTAATTCTAGAGGAAAGAAATAGCACAGGGACACTGAGGAGCCCAGTGAAATGACAGAAGGTCATGATCCTTACAGTGTGACTCCTTCACTCAATCAGCTCCTCTCCAGCAGCTCTAACCACCTGAACGCAGTGCCGTCAGGGACAGTGTCTGTGTGTGTGGAAACTAGAAAGGGCTAGTTGCACATCCAGCGTAGTGTTGGTGAAGCAGAGATGCACGTAGAGGTCCTCTGATTACATATGTCTACTCCCTCATGATGGGTGTTGTTTCATTAAAAATCACATTTCTTCAGCGTTTTTTATACCAAATACTCATTTTTTTCCTCACTTCATCTTCACAATACTCCTCTAAGTTACCACATGGTGTTATTCCTATTCTATAAACAAGGAAATCAAAACTTGGGTGAGTTTGAGTGACTTGCCAAGGCTTACCGAATTAGTAAGTGGCAGGGCAGGAATTCGTACTACCTCGTACTTAGTAGGTACGTAATAGTCGTTGAATTTAATTAGCTTGAGAGTCGTTGTGTAATTTAGTGAATTGGCTGCAGAGTATATCCATCAATTTTTTTCTGGGATAGGATATTTTCTTAAATACTGACAAACAAGCAAGGACTCATGCTGAGTTGATGCTTCTAATAGAATAACCTAGAAATCTATTACTGTATTGTGGTGCTATCAGTGCCAGTAAAAACTTTATTTGATTTCTGTTTTTCTCATTTATGCTACAAATGAAGAGGATAGCCTTAGGAAAGTGATTTGCCTGTCATTTGATCTTTATGAAGAAATTACACGTAATTAACTTATTTCATTTTTAGTAAGTTACTAATTAGGTGATTCGTTCAGATTCCAGAGGATTAATCTTTTGGCTTCCAGCGTGGTAGTAAAAAAGAATCCACTATCATAGAGAAACCAAAATCATCAGGAGTTCTTGAGCCCTGAAAGAAAATAAATGATTGAACAAAAGAATGGCAATGAGAGGCTTTAATCTGAGCATTTAAAGTGAAACAGAGATTTAAGAAATCTTATGATCAAAGCAGTCAAGTTAAAATAGAAATAAATTATTTACTTAGCTGAGGGTAACATTTTTCTTTGTAATACTTATTTTCCTAGAAATTAAGCCCATCATCTCAATTGTATCATAATATTTTAGATTTCACAGCATGAATTACTTGACTCCCATATTATTAAATTAAGCCTTATTGTTCCCAACATGAGGCTTAACATTTAGTATCTAAAGGTCATTGCTCTACAAACGTGAGAGGAAGAAATAAAGTTTAGCAGCTCTATCCCATTATACTAGTCAGAAAGGAAGGGAAGAAGGAAGGAATAAACAGCAGTGGGGACGAGTGGGACGTGCTGAGCAATTAAACATCTTGTGGGCAGATCTGAGGATTCTGTCATTTTCCTCACATTTTCAGCTTGCATTTAGAGTGAAGGAGAATAGAGCAGTGTCAAGAATTAGAACTAAGTTCAGTTTTTTTCATTTGACCTTTGTTTGTAATGTGAAAAGAACTTAATTTCAGCAGAAAGATATGGGAGATCTTGAACTCTAATTATGATGATTTTGTTGGGTATTATTTGTAGTACAATTGAGGAGTTTCTAAGGATGTCATACCCCCACTGGATTGTGGTCACATTTCAAATCTTAGAGTTTTGCTGCTTAATTTCCTCTGTATTGGTTGCTCACGTGATTGTGGCAGCATACCTAGCACAGGAGGTACCTGAACGAAGTTTATTTAAGCACAACTATGTGAAAATGAAGTTAAACAGAAAAGAACAGTCAAATAGTTACAGCATTCCTCATTAGGCCTTTGAGTCCTTGGGGTTTGGTTCACTGAAGTCTCTCACCCCTTCATTATGGAAGTGAAAATGGTCAAGAGAAAATTTGTGTCACTGCCTGTTGATGAAAATTGTCAGTTAATGCCTTCCTGCAGATTTTACATGGAGAGGGGAACTTAGAACCCTTCCAGTAAACTGTCTATAAATCAGTAAGAAAATCAGGCTCGCCCAGAAGAAGTGTCTTTCTGAAATCATGGAAGTCGTTGGTGACAGATGTAGGATCAGAATTCAGGATACCAACTGCCCAGTTCGGACCTTTCACCGTTCAGTTCTGAGTCTCTGCTCCCACAGTGCGAGGCCCCCAGTGTTAGTTGTGTCCTGATTAATTGCAGAGTCGGACTGTGTCAACCATAGTTAAAAGCCTCCCACAATTCTCCAGAACTCTGTGGGAAAGGGCACAGAATTCTGTGGAACAAACCATGGACTTTCCTTCTCAGTTCAGCAGTGAGTATAGCACGGTTTTATGATTAGTGCCAGGCCAGGTGTTATTATCAGCGCAACTGGGTTTTTTTCCTCCTTCAATTTTGTGTTTTTCTAAGTGGTGTGTGTGTGTGCCCCAGGAGATAAGCAAGATTAATCAATTGGGGAAATGAAATAAAATATTTAAACTTTTATTTGCTTATAATTTCTATTTTTGTGTTCATATAATATAGTACAATATAATTTAAAAATAGGGGTGCATGTGTGGCTTAGTTGGTTAAGAGTCTGATTCTTGATTTTGGCTCAGGGAATGATCTCTGGGTCATGAGATCGAGCCCTGCATAGTGCCCCTTGCTTAGCAGTCTGCTTGAGAGTCTCCCTCTCCCTCTGCCCCACCCCAGCTTGTGTGTGTACATACATCCGCGCTCTCTCTCTCTCTCTCTCTCTAAGAAAGGAAGGAAGAGAGAGAGGGGAAAAAGAGGAAGGAGGGAAGGATGGAAGGAAGAAAGAAAGAGAGAAAGAAAACTGATGCTACTGTTTTTTTCTTAGGGGGTACAATATAAAAAATTTTAGAGACCACTTTCAGAAAGCAAGTCCTACCCATAAGAAGGAATGACTCTAAGGTCTGTTTACAAATTGTTGTCACTGCATATCACACAGTCTCTATTGGAATCCCTCAATATTCCTGTCATCAGTTCTTCTTTCAGGTAAAACAAACCATATTTTAACCTTCCATCCTCTCTAGAATGGTGGTTGTGTTCTCGGATGTGTATGTAACGTTCACGGGACAGCAGGTGGCTTTAGTTATGATCAGTTTGAACACTCAAATTTAAAAAAAAAAAACAAAAAACTTTGCCCATCAATAAAATTCTCTAAATAATTGACCAGCCCCTGCCCTTATCAAAAACATTCCTAGAGCTACATGTCAAGAGGATTGACTTTGGCTCATAACGTTTGAGGGGGGCTGGTCACTGCTTCTCACTTTATGCTTCATCTAGAAAGGAGGAATGTGTAGGCTACCAAGCCCAAATCCCACATCTTCTACCATCAGGTCCATCTATCACCCATAATCTCCTCAACCACTTATGGTGGATTTGTGCTATGTGTGGTGCTGGAGTAGATCACCTCCTTCTCAGATGATTTTCAGATCATTTCCTAGTTTATAAGATCCTAGGAGTTTTGTGACCCCATCTCTCAGACAAGGTAGGAAACTAGTAGGCTAGTCTGCAGCTGCTCTGAGTCTTACAGCAGACTCTGGTGGGAGTTCTATGTAGAGGGAGTTCGTCACTGGAAAGTCTCAGTTACATTTCTGAAATATTTCTCAGTATTTATTTTCTCAACTGTTGAAAATACGCAGAATCATATAAGATTAGGGTGATTGTCTCAATTACCTTTCCAGGGCAAAGGCAACCGACTCTGAATTTTTTTTTTTTCTAAGCAGATACAGAACACAGGAAAAAGGAGTGTTTTTAATTCTATTGTTAAGTAAATTTCCTTTGGATTGTTAATAAGTCAGAGAGAGGTGGTTGCTTCACACAGCTAGCTGGTAGAAGTGAGGTGGTGTATTATTAAAGCCTATTAGATCAGCAGAGTTCTTTTCAAATTTTTAATAGTAGGGTTTTTTAAATCAAATTTGAACTGGAAACATTATAAAGAACAACAAGCATCCCAGTGGAGTTGTTTCATAATGATCAGCATCTTAAATCAGCCTTTCAGGCTAACAGAAAGAAAAAAACAACCGCATAAGTTCTATTTTATGAAACGAGGACCAATGACTCTGTGATCATTAGTGTTTGCTAGTGTGCATGTGTGTGTGGGGATACACAGAAAAAGTGACAGGAGGCAGGCCAGACTGCGGATGGGGCTCTCGGAAGACAAAGTGGTAGGGAAAAAGGACAGGAGGAGTGAAGGGCTAGGCTCACCGTGTCGAAGGGCCTTTCCTGGGTCTGTGTTGTAAAGTGGTTTGGGTGGGGGGCAAAGGGAGGTGGAGGGAGAGAATCTCAAGCAGATTCCACGCCCAGCACAGAGCCCAGTGAGGGCCTCAGTCCCACGACCCTGAGATCATGACCTGCACCAACATCAAGAGTAGCACGGTTAACCGACTGAGCCACGCAGGTGCCCCACAATAAGGTATTTTTAAGTGGTGGTGTATTTTTAATGTTTTCCCTCCAAGAAATCTAAAGTCCTTCATACACTTAATGTTATCATTGAAGTGCCTAACTTGACAAATTATGAATTTGCATGTAAAGCTGATAACTGTTTGTCCTTAGGAATAAAATATTCTGAGGAGAACACAGAAAACTAGCTGAGTTTTATCAAAGCAAAAGGAAATGTTCCTTCAAAATATAACAATTATCATTTAATTGGCTTGTTTGCAGGTTTTAAATATTTTAAAAAGTCAAGGAGGTCCCATGAATGTGATTTGATTTGCAAAGGTTTCTCATGTCTTGTACTTCTTTTAGCTGGTTTTAGCTGGGCAGCTACTGTTAGGAAAGGCTTTTTATGCCCAGAATCCAGAGACTTTTAGTGTATTTGTGTCTTCGGGGTAACTTTGCAGATAAATCAGCGGCAGCCTTGTTTTGTCTTTATTTAGGCTGCACCATTTCATAACTTTGATGCAGTTGGTAGGGAATTCAGCCAGTCAGTTCAACTACGCTAAAGAGGATTTACCTTGATAAATTTTTTGCACTTTAGAGGTCATCAGACATTTGGGCCCTGAAGGTAGGACTTGATGATAAAGGCCTCAGAGGTACGAGCATTCCGAATGTCACTGTCTTACCAAGTAAATTCACATGAGATGAACGTATAGAACTGAAAAACCAGTCCATTAATTCATACTTCATCAGTGGCATGTTTATACTCTATCAAAGGCATCTCCTTTCCTTGTGTTGCTCTACCTGGGAAGCCCACTCAGTACCCAGTAAATGTTGTGAAAAATGATGGGGAATAATTTTCATTCATGCCATGATGAAGTCTGAGACGGTATTTATGTTTTTATATATCCTCAAAATAAATCTGCCTATTTTAATGCTTTAGACCTAGTGCACTTCCTAGAGAGGTTATAGTAAGTGGTAGAGCCCAAATTTGAACTCAGGGCAGCTTATTTTTAAATTGCTCTTTCCTTCAGATAAAATGTCCCTGCACTCAGCGAGCATCTAGTGTGCTGGGTTTTCCATGCCCAGCCCATCTCACCAGTGGCTCTGGGACACATTTTGTTGAGATTTCCTGCTGATGTTCCTCTTTCTGTTTCCCTTTTGCTGATACTTCCCGGCCTCTATTTATATGATAAGTAGGGTTGCTGTCCAGGTACGTTTCACCTGGAAGTGCACAAAGCAATTCTGCGTGTCCCATTATGGTTGAATCTCATGTGTCACCTGTTGAAGGGCAGCTTCCCCTACTTCTGAGCTTAAGGGTAATTGCTCATGGTGTTCCCGTGTGTAGCAGGCCTGTTTTCTCCGATGTACACTAAAAAGGAGCAGTATTTTAGGACAGGCATATGCTCTTTATGTTAAGTGTTGCACGTCTAAATCTCTCTCTCTCTCTCACATACACACACACCAAAGAACCCCAAACATGGATTTACTGTTAGATGATTTCTTGGTCATTTTAATTTTCCTGTTCTGTGAAAATACTCTTTATAACCATATAAAGTTGGCCCCTGGGTTGGCCATCACCCAGGCTTTAAGACTACATTCTCACTGACTAAGCTGTTCGTCTTGATGAGCTAACGCAGCCAACTCTTTGCCCCGTAATATCTTTTGCACTTGCAGAGGGTGAAGCTTCTTGTCAATGTCTAGCCGTTAAAGATTCCCCTGAAGGCCTGCTTGTGTGTCCATGAAACAATTCACAAATTATTTCATTGTCACAAACAATGGTAATTGCTCATTTTCTTTCAAATATTTAAAGTTGGATAAAGTATAAACTATCCTTTCACACTTATTTTAAAAAGTCTCTCCATATTTTGGTGGTCCAGGTACAACAAATTAAATCACTCTCTTTTCCTGCTATTTTATAAATACTGTTTTCTCTGCCAGGAATGACCTCCTTGCTTGAGGTTCAGTTTAAATGACCAATGACCTTTCTCCCCCATTCCCCTAAGACTCTGGTGCTTTTACTTTATGTTTGTTTAAGAATATTTTCATATTCCTATTAGCATATGTGCTATAGTCCTGTAGACTAACTGTAGACATGCCTAACTCTTCAATGTGGGGTATATATTGCTTTACTCTCTAGGGACAATATGTGCTCAGTGGCAGTCATGCAAAACTGTTCACAGGAGGAACGAATGGGTTAAACATGAACTTGTCTGAGAAGTTAAATGAATGTCTCATGAACCTTTTCTATAGTTGCACATATTGAAGTTGATAAATGTAGTTGATATTCAGGAGTACAAGTTTTCAGAATCAGAAACTATTTGATAGGAGCTACCGTTCACTAGCAGTGTGACTCTGTTGAAGATTACTTAGCAAGTTCTTCATCGGCATCATCTGGTGAATGTCTTTTTTTTTTTTTTTAAGATTTTATTTATTTATTTGACAGAGAAAGACACAGTGAGAGAGGGAATACAAGCAGGGGGAGTGGGAGAGGGAGCAGCAGGCTCCCCGCTGAGCAGGGAGCCCAATATGGGGCTCAATCCCAGGATGCCAGGATCATGACCCGAGCCGAAGGCAGAGGCCCAATCCACTGAGCCACCCAGGTGCCCCTGGTGAATGTCTTTTTAATCGAGCCGCCCTGACTCCAAACCTAGCCAGATCCTGATGTAGGTTGCTTCACACACACACACACACACACACACACACACACACAATACCATATCAGTTAAGGATAGAAATGTTTATTCATCCTAAAAGTTGGGTTACATACAGTTGGATTACATGCAGTAAGAGTGGAGTGTAAATTATGATAATTGTACATGCACTATGTAGCTTATTAGGCTTTAATTTTAGGTAATTTGAAGACCGGTCTCTTTGAGTTTCGTTTGAGCAAAGAGAAATACCCATCGGTAAATGAGTGTGTGCTATGGAAGCATTTGTTCGTGATCTCTCATTTCCCTTTAATAATGATAATGTTATATTACATCCATCTACTTTTTATCCTTTTCGAGGTAATTTCACATACATTATCTGATTTTGCAACCAGCACCCGGTTTAATGTCACAAATGTTTGCAAGCTTATATTTGTATTGTTTTTTAAAGATGATCCTACCCTTAGATGTGGTTACAGATGAAACACACATTTACTTCAAAGCACCAATTCACTGAGACCCATAGCAATTTCAGTTGTGCTCATCCAAGGACAAAATTAGGTCTCAGGATTTAACTCAGGTGGGATAATATATTACAAATAACTTGTTTACCTGAGAGCAGTAGAAACAAAAAGAGACAATCTAAAATGAAAGCTACTACAAAACAGTAATGGAATGTGACATTAAAAACCACTAATAGATCTTGACCTTCCAAAACAAAATAATAAAAAGAAAGAAAAGGAAAACACACAGGAAAACTTAAGGGTGCTTCCAGAGTTGAATGACATTTCATGAATTGCAGAGCCCCTTCACTGAATTCTTTCTTTTTTGTTTATACCTCACTTTCTGCACTGACCATGACATTTTCTATGTTAATAATATACGCGTCTGTCTCCCCTTCTTAATCTGTTGGAGCCTTATGCCTCTTTGATTTGTCTACTCATTAGCAATGCCAAACCTTGCATGGAGAATAGGCAATCAATACATTTGTTGAATTGCATTGAACTTTTAAGCAAGGATAAAATTACACCAACTATGAGCCTACACATTTTCTAAGTCGTAAGCAGTTCAACTAAGAAAAAAGGTAAAACAGGGCACTTTATTCACTACATAAGCAACAATAAAATACAGCTTTATGTGGTTTTTCCAATATGAAATATAGTTATCTTAGCCATAATCTTAGTCTGGTGCTAAATATATTATTCATGACATGTAATTATAATGAGTAGCTTGCCTTTTAAAGAAGATGTAGTGATGTTAGCAGTGAGAATGAAATTGGCCATTTTTTCCCCATAAAGCTTTGTGTTTTCCCCAGGCAATAAGATATGGCTTTGCAAGTAGAATGTGTGGATAAAAAGACGAATTGTGTACTATCTCTGAGCCTCATTTTAATATTTAATTTTACTTTAGGCACATCCTGGTACACTTGAAAAAGCCTTTATTTACTTTTATTTCCTAGCATTAATTTTGTTGCTCTGAAATACAGCAAGTACTTTACTAAGTGTTAAATTAGTTCTAATATTGTGAATATAAGGTTTTACTTTTATGAATGAGTTTCTATTCCCAAAGTCACTCAGTGGTGGAATAGTAACACTGATTTTGTAGTAACCTCTGCTTCCTTTTTCAGCCAAAGGGTGGATAGCAGAACTAAGCTAGTTCATTGCCAGGCACTAGCTTAATTCTGTTCTTGTCGCCCTCATATATAATGCGGGTCTCTGTATCCCTGGGAGCACACAAATGAGGGCATCAAAACTACAAACCCCTGGGTGGGTGTAGGCCTGTGCTTCGAACATGGCTAAATGTAACTATCAGGATCAGTCGTAGAGATGAGAGAGGAGTCACATAATTAATGATGGGTCACCTGTTACCGGCCAGGCAGAGTATCAGGTGTGTTTCCTGTTCACTTTTTCACTCGTCAAATCAACACTGCTGTTCACACCTTACAAATGAGGTTCAGTGAGGCTAAGGGAGGTTGGGTGACTTTGCAAAGATATCATATGTAGAAAGCGTCTGAGATGAGAGTGGGCCCCAAAACTTCTGGTTCTAAAGCCCATGCCTAGTCCACTCCAGTACACTGAATCCACAGAACCCACCGTCATGGGTAATGGCGATGTAGAATCCTGAAGCAGTCTTGCTATCTCACCACATTTTCTCCCACTTACTGACCATCACCCCAAATTCCACCTGTCTCCCTCCATAATTTTAGATCAAGACTCTAAATGCTGTTAAAATGCAGGTGGAATGCAGTGAGTAATAACATTTAAAAACATTTAAGTCTGTCCTTTGCATCTTAGGTCGACCAAAAGCTGAGAGGATAAATTGAGCAAGCTGATAACGCAGTGATAACATTTAGAATAAAAAAAAAATTTTTTTTTTAAGATTTTATTTATTTATTTTACAGAGAGAGAGAGATCACAAGTAGGCAGAGAGGCAGGCGGGGGTGGGGGGGCGGGGAGCAGGCTCCCTGCTTAGCAGAGAGCCCAATGCAGGGCTCGATCCCAGGACCCCGAGATCATGATCTGAGCCGAAGGCAGCAGCTTAACCCACTGAGCCACCCAGGCACCCCTAAAAAAAAAAATATTTAGAAAACTCAAAAGACAGATCTTAATTGCCTAACCATTTGCTCTAGGCTATTGTTATTACCACTTTTCAGAGGCTCTGTGCTGGGTGTGGAGCCTGCTTCAGATTCGCTCTCTCTGGCTCTCTCTGCCCCCCACCCCCGCCAAATAAATAAATAAAATCTTAAAAACAAAAAAAACAGTTCTTCATATGCAAAGGATGAATCTGCTGTCGGCCCTTCATCATTCCACAAGTGATGGTGCACTTCATGGACCCGTTTTTATTAATGTGTACAAAATTAACTTTTCCTTGTCTAATTTCTTTCAAGTTTTAACAAAATGCATCACTCTGCTCCATCCTTACTGTAAATTTCTGAAAACTAAGGGAAGATATCTTTTACTAAACCTACATATAAGATACAAATATGCCACATAACATCTGATTCTTCCGTTGATCTCTCAGTGAGGATCATGTGGTCAAAACAATGTAACCTACAAATCTCTGTATATGCGCCACGAGCTCAGCCTTTGCTAAGTAATTACACTTCTTCATTATCTAATTACAGTAATATCCCAGGTTATTATTATATTAAATAGTCAGTAAAAGTATGTATCTTTTTCCAGTTTTATGTGTTTGTTTTTGTGTACATTATTCGGCATCTATATAAAATTTAAGGATGTGCTGTGGACTCGTGAGCCAGCATTTAGAATATACCTTGAGGGGCGCCTGGGTGGCTCAGTGGGTTAAAGCCTCTGCCTTCGGCTCAGGTCATGATCCCAGGGTCCTGGGATCAAGCCCCGCATTGGGCTGTCTGCTCAGCAGGGAGCCTGCTTCCCCCCCTCTCTCTGCCTGCCTCTCTGCCTACTTGTGATTTCTGACTGTCAAATAAATAAATAAAATCTTTAAAAAAAAAAAAAAGAATATATCCTGAAACTTCCCAGTGAGGCATCATATGTACACTTAATTATAAAACTGATAACAGTGAAAACTAGTACATTCTAAGTGGATGGAAATTAATTTCCCTACAGTTTTGACATTTTTATTTTTATTTGTGTTTGATGGCAAAAAAAAAAATTGTCCAGATCTGTTTTAATTAGATAGTTTTATGACTTTATATAAAAGCTTACAGAAACTTCCTTTGTAGTTAATTGACTGAAAATAGAATTCTTTAGTTACACGTAGGTGATTATGAAGTGAATGTCCCCACATCAACATTTGCCTCTCTTGTTTGAATCAAATGTATGTAGGTATCTTCTTTTACTATTTTTCTTCTTCTTTTTTTTTTTTTTAGAACTTGTGAAGTGAACGTTATGTATTCAATTTATGCAAAAGGTGGAAGTTTTCACTCAACTCCCAGGACTTAATTCTGCTTGGTTAAAATGCCTGGCTAACATATGTTTGCTACAGATAAGGTGCCTATTTAAAAACTGGTGTTCAAAAGAGTTGGTCAGTAATAGTTCCTTCTGTCTCATTAAAGACAATATATGCTTCCTACCTTTTCTCTTCCTTCAACAAAGTTAGTACAGTTGAACTGTATTCAAATTGTCCACCTTATTTTGGAATTCCATTCAAATGTAGCACTAGAGCTCCACATTTGAATTTAAGGAGAGTTGCAGGAGCATCACATAGTAAATCTACAAGGAGAAACTAAGATTACAGCAGGGAGAGGAGGGGCCTTTAAGCACTGTATCTTCTCCAAATTTTTATCCATTCCTATATACGGAGCCTCAGGCTTACTTCATTAATAATCCCTAAAAACTCAGGAGTTAATTTTTTTTAAGATTTTATTTATTTATTTGACAGGCAGAGATCACAAGTAGGCAGAGAGGCAGGCAGAGGTGGGGGGGAAGCAGGCTCCCTGCTGAGCAGAGAGCCTGATTCGGGGCTTGATCCCAGGACCCTGAGATCATGACCTGAGCGGAAGGCAGAGGCTTTAACCCACTGAGCCACCCAGTTGCCTTCATGGTTTAATTTTCTACCCATTAATTTCTAAATTCTTGGAGGACATGTTTTCATGATAGTCATGGAAACTATATTCTAGAGAGGAGGACTGGATATGACATTGTGAGTCAAGGCCCAGATTTACTTTCACCTCTGTCCCAGAACAGAGAATTCCCAAAGCTTCAAAGCTCGTTCCACCCTGTCGTCATCCTCTGCCCCAAGTCACGTCTGTCAGTCACTGCCCTTCAGATAAATTAGTTTAAATGAAAAAAGAATCTGGCCACCTGTGTAAAAATGAGTTGTATAAATGTGAAGAAGAAGGAAATAAAGGATATTAAAATATAAAATATATTTCATCATGTTAATCCCAGTTCAGAAACTACAGGAACCACCATAGCTTCCAAAATAGGTATTAAAATTCCTAGATTGACCTATTGGAAATGCTTCATAGTCTTTTCCAACTGTGCCTTTTAAACTTATTTGCCCTCATTGATTTTATTACTTTTTCTTGAACATGTTATTCTTGTTCCTACTTTACTTAGTGGTATTCACTACTGTCCTACTGTAAATCATCCATTTATTCACTCATTTATCCATTTATCATTCTATGAATAAAAATACATACTAGGGGGGCACCTGGGTGGCTCAGTGGGTTAAAGCCTCTCTCTGCCTTCGGCTCAGGTCATGATCTCAGGGTCCTGGGATCGAGCCCCGGCATCGGGCTCTCTGCTCAGCGGTGAGCCTGCTTCCCCCTCCCTCTCTCTCTCTGTCTACTTGTAATCTCTGTCTGTCAAATAAATAAATCTTTAAAAAAAAATACATACTAGGCACTGAAGATATAAAAATGAAAAAAAAATAGTTTCTTATATGGAGGAGCTGATAGTCTAGTAAAAAAGATAAAACTATAGCATTTAGAGTACATCTTACTAAGTAGTGGTAAAGAATGCTTCCACCAAGTGTGCAGAACCTATCTAAGATTTAAGTCCTGGGCTGTCACCGCTTACATATCTTCCATATTTATCTTAGCTCATAACTCCTTCTTCCTTTCATGAACTGTATCAAAGTTTATTGCCTACATTACTTATTTAAAAATAAACCATGAAATCTTGAATTTGCCTGAATCTAATGTGCACTTATATTCTTCTTATTTACCATTATTATCGATGAAAGCAAATTGCTTTAATTGCCCACAATATGAAGTGGTGTCTGTACATACAGTTGGTGCATAATAAATATCCTTGCATTGAAATTTTAATGAAAGAAGAAAATAAAAGAATAAAAAAGACCAGAACACTATGTTTGATTAGGGAAGATAAAATATAGGGAGCACATATAGGTACATAATATGGAATAAAAAATGTATGAGGAGGTAATACTTTAGTACCACTAGCTGTATTTAATATGTTGCAATAGATGACTGCTTTTATGACTTAGTGTTATTTCAGTGACTGATCATTAAATCTTATTAGTGTTACAAGACAGTTTGACGAAAATACAACTGGTTTAGGAGTGAACAGCAGGCAAGCATCACAACAAAACTCTACTTATGTATGTGATCCAAAGAGGGAGTGTTGGAAGGAATTTTCAACATAAATGTAAGAGGTAAGGCACAAGGGTCAAAACTGAACCTGTTCTGTTTTCATATGGTAATGATCGATTGGTCCTTTTCTACAAAAATAAAGGTGACTCTTCTATGTTAAGTAATCAGTATGAGCCTATCATGGAGGTTCTCTTCCCATTGCTGGTGAGTGGATGAGAAAGATACGTAAGAGCCAGTCTTGGTCAACTTGTTATTGACCCTAAAAAAGAGCCTGTATTAGGGCAAAACCACACTGAAGCTAAGAAGAGTGGTGGTTTGCACAAGACTGGGATTCCATATGATATGGGTAGATCCCTGAGATCAACAGACCTCTATGTTTTTTATTATGTGAGGTGATAAAAATGGTAAGTGTTCTTAGTGTTAAGCCCACTGGGAGTAAGAATGTTCCCTATGTTGTATCCTAAGAATTCCTCACTAATGTAAGGACCATTGAAAATAATCAGAAATCTCAAAATAACTGAAAGACACTTAGGCAATTTAAATATGAAGTTACCTGAATTCCTGAAAAGCAAAAGTAAATAAAGCTACTGCTGAGGTTTTCAATCTTAAAAATGTGCTTTTCATGAGTTAAAAAGTATTTTCCTTGCATAGGATTTTGTTTTCATCCTAATGATAATGACATAAGTGCCTGGTATTTTGTAGGGTGCTTTTCATCAACATGATGATAATTGGGTCTCATAATAACTTTATGAGGTGGATTGAACCACTATGATAATATTCCAATTTAAATGAGGAAATTGGTAATTCCAGAAGTTTAAATTGTTTGTAAAATCTGAGAAGATGGTAGAGCCCAGATACCCTCTTGATTTTTCACCTGCCTAACTGCTTATTGGCACTCAGAGAAGATATGATCATTTTAATGGTTTTAAACCTCCCTGAGTACACATGTACCATCCCAACTTTTGCTGAATTTGAAGTCAGAAAAGCATTAGTAAATTATAGTGCATTAAAACATAGACATCCTTGCAGACACACTTGAGCGGGTGATAAAGGACAGCCCTCTGATCTTCCCTGTCCATACCACCTCTCCTGATTCACTGTTACCACAAACATGTGGAGCAAAAGTGTCTCCCATGCCGAAGTTCTTACAGTGTTGAAAGTATGTTTACATAAATGTAATTAGCAAGTCAGCAAATTATACCCTCATGGTTCCAGTTATGTTTATAATAGGAAGGTTATTCATTTGCAAGAATAGAGTCCTTTGTCTTGATTATGGATGTTAAAAAAGAGAATGGGAGAGGTGCGATAGAAATAAATGATGTGAAATTTAAACATCTTTTAATTTATTCACAATCAATATATTTCTAAAGACTTGAATAAAACAAGAAAGTATGACTTGTTCTTTTTAAAAAAAAATTAATTTCAGTATAGTTAACATACAGTGTTAGGTTAGTTTCAGGTGCGCCATATAGTGATTCGACAATTCTACACATTACTCACTGCTCATCAGCATAAGTGTACTCTTAATCCCCTTCACTTACAAGTAAATATGATTTTGAATAGAATTCTTAAGTACCTTTTCTCTTCCTCCTTTCTGATGTGAAACGAATGCAGCATTTATAATTTTGCAAGCAAAAGAATATAGTGATTACAAAGCGAAATGACTCATTTATGTTATACTAATTTAATTTCTTTTTATTTATGGTTCCATATTATTCCCCTCATGATGTATCATGGATATTGGTAATTTTACTTTTATATACTTTATAGTGCCCATTTCCTACAAATAATGCAAGATTCTTTATAAAGATTGATTAAAATTTAACTTTCAACTTAGTAAGGCAAAATTCTGTGTATCAAAATAAAATTAATAACATCAGAATTCTTGTTCTCTGGTTCTTTAATCTCATCTATCTGCATATGCATATGATTTAGTTTGTTTCTCCTGACATTTGTGAAATCAAAAAGTTTTTCTGCAACTGGACATTTGCTTCTTCTCTTTAGTGCTGACTTACAGTACCATATTATTGATATAAAATATGCATTCGGTACGTAGATGATACATTTTAGACATCAGACTCAAACTAAGCACTATTTTTGCTGTGGCATTAAAAACAAAAAATATTTGTCCTTACCCAATATACCTAGGCCAAATTACTTTATAGCACCTAAAAATACACTTGATTGTATAAAGTTTTGACTATACTAATAATTCCTTCTACTTTAGAAAACCCTCCACAAATAACAAATATGATAATCTTCAAGTGGCTTTTGTTTTTACTAAGATAAATTTAATTTTTTTCCTCATACAAGGGAAGGAACATTGTTACCAATCAGCACACTCTTAAACCCAGTGCATTTGAGCAATCAGTCTTTTGAGTTAATGGTTATCTATTAACTTTCCCTCTGTAGCAAAAGCTTTTTCTTGTTTGCTGTGTTTTCCTATTTATTTGGTAAGGTCCAAGTTATTGTTTTTAAGTTCCAAAATGTTCCTTTAATATATCAGGACTACTGTATAGTAGTTTTATCGCTTTATGTTTTGAGAACTGCATTAGTGATGTGGAAAATAAGTGATTTATTTCCATAATGATGTGGAAAATAAAAACATTTAGATGTATTAATCTTACATATATGATAATAGTTCCTAAATCTAGTAAGCACAGACCCTGGCTTTTTTAAACTGTGGACTAATTCTTATTCCTTTTTCATGTAACTAGCTCTTAGAGTAGTCTTAAAACAATGCATACTTTATGGAAAAGAAAAGAAGTGAAGAAGGAAGAAAGGGAGGGGAAAACTAGCCATTCAAACAATCCAAGAATTTCACAACAGCTGCTACAAAGTTCAGATGACTATGAAATATTCACATATAGCAATGCTCCCTTGTGTTTCTATAATTAACTTATCTTTCTGGAGAAAAGTATTAAATGTATATTTATTATAGATGAAATTTCTAACTAATAAGGTGTACGTTGCCAAGCAAGCTTGCCTTATCAGTTTCTTAACTCACGCTTTTGCCCCCTCTTTTATAAATCAATTATCCAGTAATTTGCACTGATGCTCTAGACCTCCCGGCTAGCAGCTCAGAGTGTTCTATCACTAAGAATTATTAAAAAGAAAGCTACAAAGCTAAATCTTTAGTGGTAGCTAAAAAGTAGATAAGGACTGCATAAATCTGATTCCCCAAGACAAGGAGTTCTATAAATTAAGGGCAAATAGGCAAGTGATTAGGCAACATTTGATTTAAGGTAAAAGTCTTTCAATGATCATGAATGAGTCCCTTTTAAAGACATTGTATTGCATTCACTAAATAAAAATATGCCAGTTCTTTGATGATTAATAACAAACTGTTTTGTTTCAAATAAGTCAGCTGATTAAAAAAATGAATTTAAATAACATCAGCAAAGGTCATCTGATCTACCTGTTGCTTTAAATTAATTTATGGTATTTTATCCCCAAATTCCTCGGCTCTCAGAAATTTCATGACTGACATGGTCTAAGAAAAGCAAGACATTTGAAATATGTATACAATATGTAGCATGATGATAATGTAGGTTTTATGCAAAAGCAATTCAGCAAGTGTGCAATTACTTTGCCTGCAATGACTATAATGTAACATAAATGGAAATAATTTATAATACCGTGCTCAGTATCAAGCGTGCTTAAGCACTTTTGAGATATGGCAGAGGATCTTGCTTCCCTCAGGACTAATAATTTACATTTCATCTAAGTCATAGCTTTAATTAACTGCCCTTGTTAAGATAGTTTTTTTCCCCTCTAAACTTAATCACAGTTGGTATTTAAATGACATATTAAATAAATATTGTTTCCATTATCAAGTCAAAGGTCTTTGCTTTAAGAAAAATATACACTAGCTCTGCAATTTTTAGAAGTTGTTCAGGGACTTTATGAACTGTACACAGGAGTAAATAACTAATTGGTGCTATACTTTATGGTATCGGCACATTCAAATAGTTTAATTGATTCAGTGCACTCTCTCTCTCTTAAAAACATGAAATCTGTGGCCATGGTAGAATTCTCACTGTTAATTTATATTGCCTGTTATACTGCTTGTTAGTGAATTATTCTGTTTCAAAGGCAAAAGTATGTTTTCCCACATGAAAAAAAAAATCACATAAATTAGACAGCCAACAACGAAGTAATATAATTGTTACCAGTGGCATGGTAAGTAATAGCGATGCATACAGTCACTTTGCACAGCTTAACATCATAGATGTTACCACCCTGAGTCTACGAATGGTATTTACTTAAACGTCACTGATGGGACCGCGTTATTTAAGACCCAGACTTCAGTCCTTTTAATTTGCTCTGCATATCAGTTAGCCCCTCATGTAAAATCACGTACTGTAAGTCATAACTGTCTTATAGTGCTGAGCATTTTGTACTTCACATTTAGTCTATTTTTGGGAAGTCTTCTCTCACCTACCACTCTTGAGTCTTTACAAGATAACAAACATCACTGTGGTGTAATCAAGTGCCCTATTCATAGGATAATTATAAGAAATAATTGTTTAATGAAGAAACTCTTTGCACATTAATATAACGTGCATATGAGCAATTGATGAATACTTTCATGAAGGAGAGCATAATTTCCTAACTTGAATTGGTATTTTAATGAAATGGAAGTAAACTTTATTTTATATTCCTTATTCAAAGTTAGTGAAACTCTCCCCCTCCTGGCTTCAGGCTATGTCCCGAAGTTTTACTAAAAAATGGGACCAGGCTAAGACTGAGGGACAGCGAGATAGCTGGGACGTACTGCGACCTGTCTTCTGTATTGGGAGCTCACTTAATAACATTTGAAATGATATCCTTGTCTTTTCTGACCTTCACTTTCCTGATTGTAACATAGTCATAAAAATCTGCTTTTTTCAATGACTATAGCCGCTAATATTCTTTTATGTATTTCCATGGATTAGCTCCATAAGTCCTCATAAAAGTCGCATGAGATCTCTTACCCCTTGTGTGGGTCCTCCCCTTGTCACCAGGCCAGCCGCTGAAGAGCTGGCAAGTGGCCTCGTGGTCTGACTACAGACACCTTGCTCATAATCACCAAGTGTCACTCGCCTTTTCTTGACATCTGCATTCCTCAGTCTGGATTGGGTCCTGAAACAACTGAGCCCAGATGTTGGGTCAGAACCCTGTCCCTAAGGCCGGAGTCCCTTTTTTCATGTTAGAGTGAATGGTCAGAAATCATTTCCCTCACTTCCCGGAGGCTTGGTCCTGCTTATGGGAAGCCTGAGCAGGTAATTCCGGTGATGGGAGTCCTTTGATCCTAGAACCAGCAGCACTCAGTGTTGAGATGAATAAACATTTAATCATTTATTTGTCTTTTCTCCTTCCAGCTTAGTGATTCCAGATGATGTTTTGTTTTTTTCATCTTTTGTTCCTTAATTAGCACCTGTTCACTAAATTGGTCAACAAAGCTTTACTCTTTCCCCATCATTGTTTACTTTCCTGGGCACAAATCTTGTTTTATGGTCTCCCCTATCAGATTTCCGATCAACTTCCCTCACTGACCAGTTGACACATTTTGTTGTAATTTCCTCCTTTTAGAGCTGCAGACTTTTTTTTTTTCAGAATTTTTCTTTTTCAGTCAGAAGAGTGGGAAGTGAGTTAATAAAACTTCTGCTTTCATTTTAAAGACCCCTGAGAGATGCTTAACCAGTTGCCTGCTGTGTAAATGTTGAGAATGAAAAACATAAAGCAGATTTACAGCTGCTGTTGTGTCTACATCTAACCCAAACTTTATACACAATAACAAAAATAACACTGAGCACTTGGGTGTTTTCTTTCTACAAAAGGCTCCAGAGTGATTTATATAATAAATCAGATATTAACAACTTTCTCAAAATATTACTGTTCTTAAAAAGTAGGAAATGAAGGCACCTAAGGCGAAATATAACTTGAAAAATAGAATTTTCCCCAAAATAAAATCTTGGTTTTCAAGTAAGTGCTTTTTTGCTAGTTTTCTAGTAAACCAGTCTTATTGCCATAAAAATGAGTATTTGTGAAAGCTTTGAACATGCTTTACAAATCATCTGGTTCTTCTTTTTAAACAAACCTGGTTTTGGTGGTTCTACTATTTTCCTCTTACCCGTAAATAAATCTTCTTCCGTCATACAGATGTGTTGGGGCTTTTGGTTTTGCTTTTACTGTATCACCAGTGATCATATCACCCTTCAGTTCCTCCTATGGAGCAAACCCTCATCATCCTCACTGCATAAGCACACCTGAATACTAGGTTGCAGTCTATTTAATGCAATTTGACCAGTGTTTGAGGAAAACCTATAGTTTTTGTTTGTGTGTAAATTACGGCATCTGTTTTAATGACTAAAGGGTAGATGGTGAATGGCAGTGTCCGTCAATACGGGACTTTCACTTTATCTGACAAAGTAGTAGTCTTTTTCCCCCTCATTGTCTACAGTTCAGCTGCACTCTTCCTTCAGCAGGCTGAGAACAGTGTCTGTTGCCCCAGGTTTTTGGATTTGCTGTTCCCTCCCCCTACGATGCTCTTATGCTTGTCCATATGGCCATCTGTTTCTTCTTCAGGCCTTTCCCCCAAATGCCACCTTCTTGATGAGGCTTTCCCTGACCTCTTTAAAGTAGAAGCAACTATCCTTCCCACACCTCTACTTCTTACCTCTTCTCTGCCTATTGAATTGTGTCTTTATCCAAAACTTTTATCTTTCTAATATAATATGTTCTTATTGTCTGTCTCCTACACTCAAATGAAAACTGTTAAAGTTCAGGGATTTGGATCTGTTGTGTTGACTTCCATATTGTCAGACCCTAAATGGTTGCTTGGCACAACTGTATATTAAGATGTACTGTAGAATATTGGGTTGCATCACCAATATTCAGAACAGCTCACGCATAAATGACTTTAGAGCCTTTGACCTAGTTTATTTATGCATGTTCGCACATTCATTTAGCACGTTTGTAAACTCTTACATATGGACTTCTTAGCTTCAGTCCTGTGTCCTCATTCTTGTGGTGCAGCGATGGTATCTAGTCTATATCTTGGCACTTAATTAGTAATTGAATTATTTTTATTAGATTCCAGTGCCCTCTATCACTCATCTTCTAAAGTTGAATGTTGTGGCCTTAGTTTATGATTTTTCCCTTCTCAGATTTCTCTGTCTTGCATATTTGGAATGTGACTTTCAATTCGTTCTCTAACTGGGTGTTACCCATGACAGTCTCTGTCTTTTGCAGATGTGAGATATTTTTCAGTAATTCTTCAGACATCTGTAGTTGAGATCATCAGGTGATTTTCTTCCTTCACTTCTACTTCTATTGCCCCAAAACGACTCTCTATAAAATAGTCTATTTTTCACATGTTTTTCAATTTACAAGATTCCCTTATCAAGCATGAGAAGAAAGAATTTGGCTATCATACTGTGGTTCTTCTTCTATCTCCTGAGCACTGTTTGTAGATCTTTGTCGATTGTCTGTAGTAATGGGAAGCTTCTGTGCATTCTCAGCTGTCCCCCCACAATGAAATCAGTAGGGATAAAATTAGGGCTGAGTTAACAGAATTCTATGGGAAAAAAAGAGGGTAGGTGGGAGTGGAAGAGATCAATGAAGATAAGTGGTTCTCTTGGACAATACTGGGAGGTTGAACTTACTTACCATCACGAAGACTTTCCAAACGAGGGTCAGGCAGCCCAAATCAAGGCTCAAAGGTTATATTATGTCAAATAAGAAAGGGTGGTAGGGCTCACAGAGATAAAGGCTAAAGTTGTGGAATGTCAAAGTGCTGGTATTTGTAGTTTTAAAAATAAATAATAAAAAGCAGAACTACATCTGGAAACCAGGAAAGATCAAGCAAAGACCCTGAACTTCTAAGGACTAGAGCAACACGGTGAGAATCAATTTGGAAAGAAATTGTGAATTTTCTTTAAAATTTAAGATGTAGGATCTCTTTGAGCTCCTGATATTTTTCATCTATTATAAAAAATACCTTAAGTTAGCAGAGTCCATGATTTTCTGATGGTCATGAATTTTAAAGGTTCTTGCTATGTGAACACTAATAATTTAATGCTAGGTTATTCTGTCTGGTTCTGTGTGCGTGCTTTGCATTTTTGTCAATGCACTCCATTGTTTGCTCTGCCTATTTTGTTTTTGTTTACCCAGGGATTTCTGGAAATGCAGTCTATACCCTGTATAATTTAACTCTTAAATCACACTGCATTACATCAGTGTGCTTTATCTTGCCATTAATAGTATGCGATCATAAGTTAATTTCATTATTTGGTACCTTTGTTCCTGTTATAGTTACATTATCACCCCAGTAATAAACAAAAACAAAGTTTATTGGGTAAGGGAATCAAGAGAATCTTTTTTTTTTTTTACTGATCACAGATTGTGTGAGTCAGGGATTAAGCAGGGATGTCTCTGCTCCTTCTTGTCTGAGGCTCAGCTGGCATGACTCAGAGAGCTGAGAAGTAACTCAGGACTCTGGGAGCTGGAATCATCTGCCAGCTTCTTCACCTGGGACCTGGGCTGGCAAAGGTGAAGGATGAGTTCAGCTGGTACTGCAGACCAGAACTCTCCCGTGGGACCCCTCCAGCCAGGCAGCCGCAGGTGGTCAGTGTGGGGCTCCGAGAGTGAGGGTCGCTTCTCCCATGTTGTGTTGGTCTTGACAACCCCAAGGCCACCCAGAATCCAGGGGAAGGAACAGACCACAGCTCTCCAACAGGAAAAGTATTGGACTGTTTGTAGCTATAACAAAACTGCCACATTGCCCAAGGAAACACCGAATGGTCTTTATTCCTGGTGTTAGTGATAGTTATTTTAGTAGTAGGCTTATATTTTTTTAAAGATTTTATTTATTTATTTATTTGTCAGAGAGAGAGAGAGAGAGAGTGGGCGCAGAAAAGGCAGAGGCAGAGAGAGAAGCAGGCTGCCTGCCGAGCAAGGAGCCTGATGTGGGACTCGATCCCAGGACCCTGGGATCATGACCTGAGCCGAAGGCAGTGGCTTAACCAACTGAGCCACCCAGGCGTCCCAGTAGACTTATTTTTAAATGTGACCATTATCTTCAAAACATATGAAGAGAGTTACACAGTTTAATCGCCATATGCATTTTTTTCGGGTTGCACTTTGGTTTTTCTTGTACCACACTCTTCTCCAGAGGTGTTTTCGGTTGTTCAGTTTGTCCTTTAAATTCATGAATCTATATTGACTTCTGTGACTTAGCTACTACTGACTTTGATGGATCATTTTTTAAAAAGATTTTATTTATTTATGTATTTTAGAGAGTGAACATGTATGAGCGGGGGGAGGGGCAGAGGGGCAAGGAGAGGCAGCGAATCTGACTATGTGCTGAGCACAGAACCCGACTCACACCGCAGTCTCAGGATCCTGAGATCATGATCTGAGCAGAAACCTAGAAAGTCGGACGCTTAACCAGCTGAGCCGCCCAGGTGCTCCTTGATAAGGCACATATTGCATGTGAACTTGGTCTTAGACTCATTTCCACTCCAGTGGCCTGTCCATTGGTTTTCTATTTTCTACTAACATCTCCGTTTTATTTTATAGTGCCCATAGAGTTTCAGGGAAATAGACGGAAAAGTCAGTGTGCCAGTAATTCTTCATCGTTTAGGCTCGATTTTCCGATGCCAAGTTTCTCAAAACTGCTTCCAGCATGTGCAGTTTCAGAGTTGGCTTCACCGTGGATTTGCCTTCTCTGACCTTGACCCATATGTTCTTAATAAGGTGGTTTTTTTCTTTGTTTGTTTGTTTTGTTTTGCCCCATTATACAGACCTGGCTTATTCCTGCCACCAGCTGATATACGCTAGTTTAATCCCTACTTTGTTCAATTTATGTAATCCTTTATAGAATTTCACTGAAAAGGAGACACACTTGTAGGGAACAAATAGGGTTTTAGTAGTTTTGCTTTCCCTTTTGCTTAACAGAGTGTATGGATAGTCTCTGTTGTCAGATAATCAGATTGAAAGCTTGTGTTGTCTTCTGTTTGCTTACATAAGTTATACTGCATGCTGTGGAAAAGAATGTGGATTAAGACCTGAAGCACTTGAATAATAAGTGTAATTGGAAATGAGTGTCCTGTAATCTTTTCCAAATTTTGCAAGTTTCATTATTTCTGTGTACCTACTAGATAGTTGGAAAATTATATATACATGTATATATAGAGCATTATATATGTTATGTGTATATCATTATATGTAATTGTACATTTACTTATATATAATTACATATATAATTACATGTGAACTATCAAAGTGCTATGACATTTCATATGCTCACCTTTTTCTAATGTTAAGAGGGCATCACTTTCTTCCTTTATTATGTGGAGAATTATAATTAATTCTTCCTTGCCTCATTCTGCTTTCCCTTGACATTATACACTATGAAATTCAGAACCATGTTCATTAGTCCTCTGCCCATTCACTCCTCTCCTCCCCCAACTCTTGGCAATCACTGATCTTTTTACTGTCTCCATAGTTTTGCCTTTTCCACGAGTATACAGCCTTTTCAGATTGACTTCTTTCATTTAGGAACATGTGTTTAAGTTTCTCTTGTGTCTTTTTATGTCCTGATAACTCAGTTTTTTTTTTAACACTAAATACTTTTCCATTGTCTGGATGGACCACAGCTTATTTATCCATTCACCTACTGAGGGACATCATGGTTGCTTACAAGCAGTTATGAATAAAACTCTTACAAAGATAATGTGCAGATTTTTATGTGGGCATAAGTTTTCAACTCCTTTTGATAAACAGCAAGGAGTGTGATTGCTAGATCTCATATCATAAGAGTATGTTTACTTTTGTAAGAAACCACCAGATTGTCTTCTCAAGTGGGTGCACCATTTTGCATTCCCGCCAGCCATGTGTGAGCGTTCCTGTTGCTCCATATCCTCACCGGCATTTGCTGTGTGATATCATTTCCTTACTGTTTTGTAATTTAATATTTGTATAGATTTATGGACATATTTACTCTTTTTTTTTTTCACTATTCATTCTAGCATTTCAAAAGTAAGCACGATCCTTTAGAATTTCCTGTACTTAGGGTCTCTTGAGTTTTGTTTGTCTGAAAAGGTATGATAATCTGTTACTGATGCTCCAGTATCTGAATCATTTACTACTTTATTTCTGCTGACTTTTATTCTCTTTCTCTAATATTTGACTATTTTTGACTCTGCAGATTTCATTTTTTGTGTGTGAATTCTTTCCAGTGTATGGTAAGACTCCTTTCCTTCACCAAGAATTCTCCTAGGCACCTGAGGTCACCTGAGGTCACAATCATTATGTTATTATCTTTAGATAAGTTAATGGATTGATGCTGCTGGACCACATGCTAGCATATGACCCAGACTTTTTAAGAAAGGCTATTTTCTTTTTTTTTTCTCTCTCCTTTGCTCAGAACCAAGGCATTCTTCCCTAAAATGCCATGCTGGTGGGGAAGGAGAAGTTAAATTTAAATCAGCTTTTTCTTGGATGTATACGTTTTGAAGGATTCTAGTTTAGTATACAGAGGGGCTCCAGTCTTAGTACAGTTTGTTAAGCTTGAGTTCTTGACTTCTTTCCCACATTTGCATAGTTTGCCAAAATGAAGTCCAGATTTGCTGGCATTAGCAAGTGTCCTCACTTCTGCCATGGTGGGTTTCAAACCACGTTTATATATTTAAGTATGCATTGTCAGAGGTGCCTGGGTGGCTCAGTGGGCTAAGCATCTCTTGATCTCATCTCAGGTGTTGATCTTAGGGTCGCCACTTCAAAACCTGTGTTGAGGGGTGCCTGGGTGGCTCAGTGGGTTAAAGCCTCTGCCTTCAGCTCAGGTCATGATCCCAGGGTCCTGGGATCGAGCCCTGCATTGGGCTCTCTGCTCAGCAGAGAGCCTGCTTCCTCCTATCTCTCTCTGCCTGCTTCTCTGCCTACTTGTGATCTCTGTCAAATAAATAAATAAAATCTTAAAAAAAAAAAAAACCTGTGTTGAAAAATGCATTTTCAATTAATCTTAGTTTTTTTTTCCTTTTAATCAGCTACGTAATTGATCTGAATAATCTACTTGACATTAATAAAAATGAACATTCTATAGTACCTTTTTTTTCTTAAGTGTATCTTCTTAATGTTTGGTTTGGGTTCCTACATAAGATTGGCCTTCAATTTTCCTTTCTTACACACTCCTTGTCACAAGTTTTAGTATTAAAGTTACAATATCCACACAATGAGTTGAGAGGGAATTATTTGTTTCTTCCTCCCCTGTTCACTGTTGCTATAACACTAAAATGAATTTTCAAGGTGAGTAAACTTCATCTATACTATCACATGGGACTTTTTGTGAGAAGGCTTTTAATCACCAATTCAGTTGGTGCAATAGTTATAGGACTATTTAGACATTATGTTCTTTGTAGAGTTGATATCGTAATCTATATTTTTATCACTCCATTAAGTTTTCAAAAATTTTGCATAAAGTTGTTCCTACCAGTCTCATTATCTTATGAATGGTGGATGAATCTGAAATCTTGCCCCCATTTGAGCTTTCTTCATTTTTATCTTTATCATTCTCGAAAGAGATTTGCCTGCATTATTTATCTTTCAAAGACTAAGTTCTTAGACTCACTAATCCTTTTCACCTTTGTTTTCTGTATCATAAGAAACCATTCCTTTTTAAAACTCATATTTACTTTTACTTTTTGTTACTTATTAGAGTGAATGCTTAACTGATATTTTATTCTCTATTTTTAATATAGGATTTTAAATTATTGATTTCACTTAATGGTTCTCTTTAGTTGCATCCCACAAGTTTTGTTATATGTATTTTCATTATTGTTTGTTAGTGTTCAATATCTTTTAACATCCGTTGTGATTTTCATTAGTGTATCTGCTATTTAAAAATGATTTTTATGGGCGCCTGGGTGGCTCAGTGGGTTAAGCCTCTGCCTTTGGCTCAGGTCATGATCTCAGGGTCTTGGGATCGAGCCCCCATGTGGGGCTCTCTGTTCAGCGGGGAGCCTGCTTCCCCCACACCCCGCCTGCCTCTCTGCCTACTTGTGATGTCTCTCTCTGTCAAATAAATAAATAAACTCTTAAAAAAAGTGATTTTTAAAAATCTTAGATGCATGCACATGTGAGCACACAAACACACAGGTGATTTTTCATGATTTCTCTATAATTACAGTATAATCAGGGATATTTTCATAGAAATTTGTTGAAAGATTTGCATTATGGTTTATTATATAGCCATTTTTTTTAAGGTTTCCATGTTTTCTGAAAAAGACTACATTCTCTGATTGTTGAGCACAGAATTATTTATATCTCTTCATATCTCAGAAATTTGAGTGTCCAGTTTATCATTGTAGACTTAAACAAGAAAATGTATTAGAATTTATGACTGATGTTTATTCGATAATGGCAAACCCTCTTCAACTCATGGTTTCAGGTAGTCTTTCACAAAGACCAACTTCCTCCTTCAATTTATTTAAAAGGGAAAATGCCTTTCATCTCACTGAAGAGAGGTGTATTTGTAGGGAAATATGGTCTCAAATAATTGCAGGGAATTCCCAGTTCTATGCTGTGCCTCTGCACTGGCAGAGAAACAACAACTAGTTCAATGAAAATGAGCATTTGGCTGCCATTGTCCCCTTTGCTGTAGGCTGTTGTGTAGTGTCGCAGCAGGGTGAAGATACAGGAAAGGTTGCATGACCAGATGGCCACGAGATCAAGAATGTCTAGAAATAGAAGTTCTAATTGATTCTGTGAAAAAGACTTTTAGAATTGCTGTAAGGCTAGTCCCAGCTTGATCCAGTCCATGACTAAAGGATATGATAATAGTAAACGAGCAGAACTCAGAAGTCGGAAGCAAGATTCTCCTGTGCTGTCACGTGAGTCATCCATGCAATAGAAAGGGAAAATGCATTCAGTGAGAGAGGAATGTGTCTCCCTCATTGTGGTTATTCTTAAGATGGATGATTGTGTCAGAATGGTTTTGGCCGCAGGTCACAGGATACTGGACAAGCACTAGTTTAAACAATAATGCATTTTAAACTGTCATTATTATTTCATTTTTTGAGAAGCCTGGAGGGAAGGGGTCCCAGATTGGATGAATTCTATGGTCCCTTGGTACTAGGCACTTTGTTTTACATTCTGCCATCCTTTGTGGGTTGGACTTTGTAGTCAAATGTTTTCCTGCATGGTCATTCTAACAAAACTGTACAGAAGGGCAAGGAGGGATGTCTCTCTCTGTCTCACTGTCTCTGTCTCTTTCTCTCATACAAACACATATGCGTGCATACAACCTGTTAGTGAGAAATAATGCTACCAAAATCCCCTGAAAGATTTTATGTTGGATCCTGTTAGTCATGATTCCAGTCTATGCATAATGCCCTAGGTCCATAGAAGCCAGGATGAGTGAGTGTCCAGCGTGTCCAGCCTCCATTCTGGAAAGCTAGTCTACTCCCAGTATTGGACAAGTTTGAAAATATTCTTTGCATAAACAGCAAACAGGATATCCAGAAGAAGATTGTGAGGAATGTCAGGTTTTCTTTTCTGTCTTTAATGCAGCTCGTGGCTAAACCGGAGACCTTTCCTTGGCTCTTAGACGGTGTGTGTGTACTTACTTCTTTAAAGGTAACGGTGTCTGATATTTTGAAACGCTTCCATAAGGAAAGCCACATTTGGCTGCAGACCCTATGAAAAAGATGATCAAACACTTGGACCTTTTATGTCCTGCCTGGCTTCTCTACCCCACACCCTTAGAGCTGGGAGAAGCACCCCGAGATCAAGAGCAGCACTGACTGGCTGTGAGCCTCCAGCAGATCACCTCACCTCCCTAGTACTGGGCTAGTCTTTGTTTTCTGGATGTTTTTGTTTTTGTTTTTGTTTGAGAGAGAGAACACAAGTGAGAGGGAGGAGCAGAGGGAGGGCGAGAAACAGACTCCTCACTGAGCAGGGAGCCCAACAGGAGGCTGCTCCCAGAGCCCTGCCATCATGTCCTGAGCGGAAGGTAGACACTTAAGGGACTGAGCCACCCAGGCGCTCCAGGCTGGTCTTTGTTAAGATAAGAGACTAGGTGTGTCCACTGCACAGTTTTTCAGAAATGATTCTTTTGCCAGTCACATCTTTCTAAGGTCTCTTTCAGCCATGGGCATATCATGTTTTTCTCATATTGCTGCAACACCTAACTGAAACAGAGCTGACATCTCTCTAAACACATGCAATTTAATAGAAAACCATTAGTAAACACCTACTGTGTACAGGGTGCCAAAATGAATCGGTCATGGTACCTTTCCTCTGGGACTCACTATAGAGATAGTTATTGGAATGTAAGTCAGTATATTAAATTATAAAACTTGGGCAAGACACAGAAATAGCACAAAAGGAGGAAAGCTTCATTGCCATTAGTTTAGTCACAATCACTTGAGTGGGTTAGGAACCTCTGGAATCCAGTCTGCGGGAAGAGAAAAAAAGCATGGCAATTTGGGGAAAAAATGGAAAAGACTTGCTACGATTGATTTAGTTTTTCCTTTTCTCTCTTTTTGTTTGTGTCTTTATTTCTAACTTCCAACTAGGTACCCTCTCCCAAACACCCCACAGGTTGTCCCACGTGAACATATCCAGAACCAAACTCATTATCTCTCACCCAAACTTGACCTTTCTCATTTATTACCACTTCTGACTTTAAGAGACTTTGGGGACATTGCTTAATAAATTTTATTTATTTATTTATTTATTTAGGTATTGACCTTTCTACCCCACTGTCAAAGAGAAGTGGCTACAGTGTGTGTGCTCCAAGTGATTATCAATGAGGGGAGTTAACAATATCGTAGGGTGTTTTAAACTGTAACACTGGACTCACATCACAAAGGGGATTTAACCAATCCAGACATTGTTTAAATGCAGGTGTCAATGAAAAGACTCCTATCTAAAATTACAGTATGAGTAAATCAAATTTTTTTAAAAATCTGCAAGTATATATGTCACGTGGATTTTCATTTGATTGGGTGATCTACCTTTGCGTAACTCTTTTGTGGTAGATTTTAACTACTGCAAATTTATAAGGATGATATTCTAGGTAGAGGCCCCATTTAATTTCCAACAAAAACTATGGCTCAGCTTTCTGAGTTGGTTATTTTATTTACTGCTATTGGCCTTTCTTCAGTTTCATATGTGATACATAGCCTAGTGAATAATAAAAAAAGTATTATTACATTTACTTTAACTCTGAACCTTTGCTTTGACTTTTGCAAGAGGAGACCTTTAATTTTTATGCTTTGAAATTCATGAAAATTGACATTTTTGCCTGATGACTTACTTTTCTGCTTGCATATGTCTTTCCTCTTGACTGAATTTAGTCTTTTGTAGTGTTGTAGAGGTTGCAGATTACAAAGTTCTCCCAGATTCACAGAACAATGACTGTGGGCTTGAAGAGTATGCTTGGTAAAATTAGAGAATAATTATATTTTCGCAGATATTTTCAGATATAAATCTGAAATGGACATTCTACTTGTGAATGATATGTTCTTAATAACTATTAGATTAAAAAAACACATCTAGTGCAAAATGCTTGATCATGGCTAGATGAATTATTTTGACTCTATTATTACCCAAGTGTGGCTCATTTGCTATGATAAGAAATACAGGGCTAGGTTGTTCTGTCTTTCAGCCTCTCCAGTGTCTCTCACTCATGTGTGCGTACTCTGTGTGTGTGTGCATGAGTGTGTGTTTTTGGTTATATATTTATATATATTTTTTAAATAAGACTTACCATACTCATATATATTAAAACGTGTGTGTGCATACTTCAGTACACAAGGGAAACCAGTGATGATGTAGTGCACTGTTCAGAAATGAACACGGTGCTGTAAACACGGTCTCTGAGTCCCTGCTGCATAGTGGAGCTCTTGGTGGATGGCAGGTGCTGTAGCTACCGTGGATGGAGAGCGGGGGTGCAGCTCTCCATCATGAGTGTTCCCTGTAACACAGCCATCAATGAGCTGAAACACTGAAACAGCTCCCCTGTGTACAGGGAGAGAGCTGCTCAGGCTGTCAGCCCGGGGTACAGGTACAGTTCTCATCTTAATACATTAATATACAAACATTCCCATACACTTAGCTGATGTGCTCTTACCCTTGAAAGATAAATCCAGCTTTGGGACGCTGACAGAGTGAATCTTCTGAACCTGTTAGAAGGAAAGCAGTTTATCATGATCTGAGATAACCGTAACCTGAAAATGAGGGATGTTGCCTTGCAAGACCACTTAAGAACAGACCCTGACCATCCTGGCCATATTTGAATGTCCTTTTTGGCCTTTTCATTGGGAAACATTTCATCTTACTTCTGTAGGGCTCCTGTCAGAGTTTTCCCTCTGTGTGAGCTGTTGTACTCAGTTGGTCATTCCTGAACCATGTCCTGGGTACTCCTTCTCCTATCTTCTCAGAAGTCAAGAGGGACAGTCAGTTAGTAAGCAATTGGGTAGCACATGGTACTTAACTCTCTCTTTCCTGCATTATGACACTTACTCTTCATCTCTAACTTTTCTTTGAATGCTAGAAGTAATACCGAGAGACTTTATTCTCCCTGAAACTTGAGGGGAAGGAAGCTCTACTTAGCCAGTTCTATGATTTGTTTTAATGGCTTCAAGTGAGAGAGCCTTGCTGCACGCATCTGCAGAGTGCAAACGGGGTCCGAACACTTGGGAGAATTAGCTAGGGCTCCACCCACCTACCGATGATGGCCTAGCTCAGCTCTTGGGCAGAGCTCCCTCTACAGACACTGTTTGATGAGCCATAGCCTCACTTCCTCCTCACTTCCTCTGTGGCCCCTTTTGGCCTATACTTTATTGGTGACCAACGCCCCAACGGGTTCACATTTCTTCCTTTTATATGTTAATGTATTTAATCACGATATTCCAACCTAACTGATCAAAGTAGCCTCACAGAGAGATGATGAAGGATGTCCTAACTCTTCTTAATCCTTGTTGGTGTTTTTACCCTGGATGCCAATTTTCCAAAATTCAAAATGGCTGGACTCAAACCTCTAATGTTTTCTGTTTTGCATATTATCAAAATATGTCCATTTTACTAGATTTTTTAACCAATAAAAGCCAGTGTATTATTAATTTTGAAAACCTATCCTTTTACCACACATTTGAGGTAGGTGTAGAAATAACTACAATCTTGATAATTTTAAACTAATAGTTTCATATTCTTTACTGCAAGGGTAGGAGAAATTTCTTTTACTGGTTTATTATTTTGACTGAGTAAGCCCAAAGGAAAGAGGGTATGTCTTATTATTTTAATATTTAATTATTAAAGCATTAAAATATTATTTGAGAGTAGTTATTACTCATAAAGGAGAATTCTGGATTTGACAGATGAATCATTCTCTTGAGCTATTTATGGGCATAGACAGTAAGTAGAAGATGTGATGTTCAGAAACTTTCCTTCAGTGCCCTGGTCTTTATAGTAAGTGTGGATCATGGGTAGCGATGCTTGTTAATTACTGAGAGAGCTGGGAGCATTTCAGTCTATTGTACTCAAGCCCAGGTTTATTTTTAATTTGATTTGGCTTGGTAAGGAATTGTATTTTCTTTGGCACTTTGCTGTATACAGAAGAAGATGTGCATTGGAATAGAATAAACATTTTTAAAAATATAAACTGCCAATATTTTACTTCTGCTTCCAAAAGAAAGACTTGGGAAAGGTACATTCATCAGAAGAAAGCAAAGAGAGTCTGCAAATCCATGTGTTTTATGTGTCTTTCTAGCAGGTGGTAGTAGTTTAGTCTAAATAATGGAAAGCCATACTGACAATAAAACTCATTTCACAGAGATGAATCTCAAATATTCCAACAGACCTGAATTTAGCTTGGAAACTGTAACCCTTCAGACTGTCATTCAAATTTTATCATTTTTCTCCTCTCAACTCACACAGGAGCAGATATGCCTAAGGGATGGTGAAAAACTGCTGATGCTATAGTTTTCTTCTGGGGGAATGTGGCCCCTTAGGAGCTCAATTAAATGGCTAAATGTCTGCTTTTCTATTCATAACATGGTTATTCCATTGTTACCACTAAAAAATAACTTATTTATAGGCCTCCTTAGATCCTTACATTTTCCTTCAGATGCAATTCTAACGTCCATCTTCAAATTTTGCTCACCATTGCATTTATTTGAAATCAGTATTGTTTTTAATTTTTTTTTTTTTTTGAACAGTGTGAAGCGTGGCCTATGACTCACTTATCTGTATGTGGCCGTGTAATCTCCCTCCCTAATGTGTCTGTACACACTAGTCAGCGAAGCACTTTGAACAGGGGGAGCTTGAGCAAGTGCTCAGTGACGGAGTGTGGCCTTTAGGCTACACTCCGGAGACTTCTGTGAGCCTGTTTACTTCTCGAGAGGAGGAGCTGTTAGTCCGTGGCTGCGCTCTGGATGCCTGGGAAGGGAAGGGAACTGGGGATCCCAGGATGCCCTCTGCAGTGTCCCTGATGAGCCTCCATGGTCACCACTTTGCACACACACCTTCTCCCCGCAACCAGGTTCACTGACATTCCCAGTTGCAGCTTCTCCAAATATCACTCTGTCAGTCAGTCTTGTGGGGGTGGGGGGGTGCCCTCTTTCCTGACATGCTGTCCCTTGGGATTTTGAGCCTTTCTGGGGGTCCCCTGTGCCTCCTGGCTCACCTCTCCACGGGTGCACGAAGGCACATTTTCCCCTTTCGCCAACTGTTTGTCCTCCTCCTCTACTTCATTATCTTCAAAACTCTCTTGAAATGTCTCACTCGTTGTGTGCTCTGATTCTTCTGACATTGCAAAGTTTCTGCTTTGTTATCGATCCTGTTACTTGGTGAGTTTTCAGAGACAGAAGTAGAACCGTGCTCCATTTATCAAGGCCCCAGCAGCAGGAGTTCTTAGATGTTTGCTGTTCATAGATATTTTTGAGAAACTGACGAATGCTTGTATCCTCTTCCACCGAAATGTATAGGCATAGACAACCCACGTGATACTGGGGGCAAAGATGTCTGTGTGGGAGGGAAGAAACGTGATAACGTGTGGAGTTTTCCTACAGAGGATGAGGATGTTTCATTTGTTTTGAGAAATCTTAAAAGTTGTGTCTGTTAAATTTCCTCCTTCAGAGACATGTATTTATTGTCAAACATCCATATTTTGGATGCTTACTCTGTATCTTGCTTGTGACTTGGTACTGAGAATACCGATGGTGGCCCCCATTGCAGGCACTGGGTCGGGGAGAAGGGAGCGATGGAGAGCTGTCCTGAGTGTGATAGGAGGCTGAGGTGTAATTTATGCCCGGGCTGCTCCTGAGGCACCTAGCGGATGGACCTAGAATTGGGGGAAAGGAGACAGTTATCAGGGAGGTTTTCTTGCGGAAATGATGCTTGGATTTCTTAAAAATTTCTTTTGTCTATTTGAGTACTATGTATTTAGAATATTTATAACTGTTTAGTGAATTTTACATTTGCTGTTACATGCTAACCTTCTTATCCCTGATGGTGCCTTTTTTCTTCATTGTTTTTGGTTTTATCTTAAAATATATTTTTACCACTTCATTCTCCTCAAGGACAGTGAGCATTATTTCTGTGTGTCAGACCGTTTGAGTAATAATTTATGGGCACTCACTGCATTCTCAAAATGATACTATGAGGGAGATACTATTGTTTTCCTCTATTGAGAGACAAAGAAACATCGTAAGCACCGTTTTAAGTCATTCAATGAAACATACAATCAGTAAACTGGAATGAGCAAGATTAGACTCAGACACGCTTGCCCTGGAGCTTGTACTTCTCCACATATTAATACCAGTGTTGATATTATAAATTATATCAGTGTTTTGGGATTCCATCACTAAGGTAGTGTATCACCAGAGCCACCAGCTGTTTGAACATTTGTATTTGCCTGGCTTATTTTTTCCAGTTCTTTTACTTTCAGCTTTTCTTGTTCCTGTGTTTCAGATGTGCTTCTTGGAAATAGTATGTGATTGGATTTAAAAAAAAAAAAATCCACTGGTACAACCTCTTTTCATGTGATGTTCAGTGTTGTGAAAATTGATTTTAGCTATTGCGGTACTTTGTTGTATTTCTACCATCTTGTTCTGTTTTTTGCTTCTGCTTTTCTGTGTGCCTTTTATTCTTCCTTTTGCTTGATTAAATATTTTAAAAAATATATATGTCCTCCCCTCAAATGTGAAATGTGCATACTCCATATTTTCAATTTTAGGGATTATCTTTATAATTTTTTCATGAGTATTTGTAAAAGTCAAAAATAACTTAACACCTTGGTCTTTCTTCAAAATTATGAGAGAAATTTGGTTTATTAGTCTGCTGGGGCTGCCATAACAGAATACCACAGAGTGGGGTATGCAACAGAAGCTTATTTTTTCGCACTTCTGGAGGTCCGAAGTCAAAGATCAACGTGCCAGTGCTGGTTTCTGATAAGGCCTCTCTTCTTAGCTGGAAGGATGGCTGCCTTGCGGCCACCTCCTCTCATGACCTTTCTTCAGGGCACTTGAGGGGAGAGATTGACCTCTGGGTCTCTTCCTCTCCTTATAAGAACACCAGTCCTATGGGATTAGGGCCCACCCTTATGACCTTATTTAACCTTTATCAGCTTCCTAAACACCCTATTTCTAAATATAGTCACATTGGAGGTTGAGGCTTTAACATAAGAATTTTGGGAGAGGCAGTGCCATCTAGAACACTTGGCATAATTTAACTGTATCCTACTTTGGTCCTCCATTTTATTTCTACCTCTTTTTTAACTTCAATATTATCATTTTTATAATTTTATTTTTATATAGTTGATGTATTTTCAGATTTTCCCATGTTTGCCATTTTTCCCCCTCATGCTATGCCTACCTGTATTTCTTTTCTTTTTGGACTTAGTTCCTTTCTCCTTGACACACTTCCTCTAGTTTTGATGATTTTTAATGGAGAGGGAGTCTGTTGGTGGTAACTTGCTTTAATTTTTCTTTGCTGAGAATATCTTAATTTCCCCTTTTCTCTTGTTGGATAATTTAGCTTGATATACAATTCTGGATTGGAATTTTATTTTCTTTCAATAATTTGAATGTGTTCTACTGCATTCCACCTTCTGTTTTCAGACCTTAAGAATTTCCCTGTCTCCTTTAGGACTCATCTGTTTCCTGTCTTGCTACTGTTATGCTCCTAGGTGATAGGATTTTACACTATTCTGTGTCTCTTAGATTTATTTTTTTTAAAAATCGGGGGTAGAATTATTGTTCTCTTTGAATCTGAATTTTTAATCAGTTCTGGAAATCTCTCAGGCATTATATCTTTGAATTCTCTCAACATTCTCTCTTTCCTCTCCTAATATTTTAATCTAATATACGTTATTTCCGTGTTCCACATTTTAAAATTTATATTTAATATCTTTAATCACTTTTCATTTCTGGACTACATCCTGGGTATCCAACCTATCTTTCGGTTTACAAATACATTCTATAACTTTGTCTCATGTGCTTAATGCAACTAATAAATTTTAAATTTTAGTAGTATATTTTAATTCCTGGAGGATCTGTTTGCTTATTTGTCAAATCTGAATGGCTCCTTTTAATAGTACCCATTCCTTTCTTACATATTTGATTCTACTTTTTATTTCTTTAATTGTTTTTAATGGTTTACCATATTCCCCATCCGAAAATCTGGAATTCATGGAGACCAGATTTTTCTATGTGATGATTCTACTGAATCTTGTTCATTATGTTTGTTTTCTTATGTTTTGTATCTTTGGATTTTGAGTTTAAATTTCTCAGGTTTTTTTTTCTTCAGCAGTCCTGTAGTTCCAGAGTCAATCCAGAGAAGATTTACACTCCCTTCAAATGATAGCAGCTTGAGACCATTTTTTTTCTATTTTAATTTCTTGGCTTGGGGCCTATACCCTATCGTTCCTGTAAATTTGAAAGCCATAATTGCGTTGCGCAAGGCTGTGGTTCATTTTTCAGAAGGTTTTGTTTTTTTTTTTCTTTTTCTTTCTATAGGCTAGGAAAAGAGACAAATTTCCTTGTCATCTTTCTTTGCTGACTAGTGAATTTTCCTCCAGTATCTGCTTCTTCTGAGATTTTAGCATTTTCAGGCTTTATGTGGTGGTGGTGGTGTTGGGGTGGGGAGGGGGTTCTATTTTTGCACAGCTCCAACACTTGACTTTTAATTCTGCTGGGCCTTTAAAATCCAACCTCTGCATTACAAAGATTAGCAAATAACTTCTGAATACCAATAGCACAGAATCATCTGGCACCCTAAATTTTAGCTTTTTCTTTTTCTTTGACCTCTGAAAGTGTCTCCTACAGTACCAGATGCTTAGATATATAATTTAAAGGATGTGTGTTACTTTTTTATCTAGCATTTCTAGGTGTTTTGACCTGGAAAAGTTTCAGGCTTCTCACATTGCTCTATCATATGACGTGGAATTCTCTATTGGTTATTATTTCTTATCTCTTTCCCAAATATTCTATAAGCTACAAATATTATTGAATGCCAAATATTGTTAAATGCTCTCATAGTAGAGAGTTTATATTATGATAAAAAGAGATACAGTAAAAATTGTACAAATGTTTTCATATGGGATGAGTCATTTTTTAAAAACTCAGAATAAATGTAAGCATTTGAGGAAAAATATTATTGGAGAATATAGGGTTAGCGAAATTTGAGGCATTCTCAAAATATTTTACCTTCAAACTGACTTCATACTTTGTTGATGAAATTTGCTAAGAGAATAGATTTCAAGTGCTCTCGCCACACACAAAAAATGGTAACTCTTGTGAGGAGTCGTATGTAAATTAGCTTGACTGTAATAATCATTTCACTATGTGTATGTGTATTAAACATGTTCTACACAGTAAGTATAAACATTTTTATTAAAAAATAATAAAAAAGGAAAAGGATTGGACAGGTAACCTAGTCAAGGACACATAACTGCATAACTAATATGAAGCAGGACTGTGATTCCAACTAGTTCTGCTATTCTGCAACCCACACTCCTGACCACTAGGGTTTTATTTGACAAAATATTGCCTTATTCCATCATAAACAACACTGATTATACTTATGAAGAAGAATTAAAAAGACAATATTATTTTGTTTTGTAAAAATATGAATGTATCTATTTTATGTATTAGATAAACTGGCAGGCTATGGTCATAGGAAATTAAGGTTATCAAATGTAAGTCTTTGATTTTGTGTTTTGCATTTTTGCTGTGTATGAATATACAACTAAGTTTTAAATAAAAGACCACTTAACATTTTTAAAAAGACATAAAAGAGCCAAATTATTCAGTTTGGTAATTCTGATCTTCTTTTTAAGTTTGCCCCTGGGCAGCTATGGCTTTTTAAATCATATTGCACAATTTGATTTGCAAATTGATAACTATCCCAATTTGTCAAGATATCTAATCTGCTTTTCTAGTTACCTTTTATTCTCTATGGTCTTATAATTTTCTTCATAACTTTTACAAAGCACTCAGAAATACGTCCAGTATCTTTTAGATTTAAGCTTATTGTGTTATAAACACAGCTAATGTATCTTATGATTATTATATGATAATAAGAGGGTAGATCCCACAAATAATTTTATTTAGAAATAACTGATCCACTGAGGCAATGAATTTTTTATAAACATCAAGTTTTTTATAATATACTAAGGTTTATAATATATATAAGGATTATACTAAGGCTTATAATATACTAAGGCTTTTTTTTTATCTATTCATTTTTTTTTTAATTTCTTTTCAGCGTAACAGTATTCATTGTTTTTGCACCACACCCATTGTTCCATGCGGTGCGTGCCCTCCCTAATACCCACCACCTTGTTCCCCTAACCTCCCACCCCCTGCCCCTTCAAGACCCTCAGGTTGTTTTTCAGAGTCCATAGTCTCTCATGGTTCACCTCCCCTTCCAATTTCCCTCAACTCCCTTCTCCTCTCCATCTCCCCATGTCCTCCATGTTATTTGTTATGCTCCACAAATAAGTGAAACCATATGATAATTGACTCTCTCTGCTTGACTTATTTCACTCAGCATAATCTCTTCCAGTCCCGTCCATGTTGATACAAAAGTTGGGTATTCATCCTTTCTGATGGAGGCATAATACTCCATAGTGTATATGGACCACATCTTCCTTATCCATTCGTCCATTGAAGGGCATCTTGGTTCTTTCAACAGTTTGGCGACTGTGGCCATTGCTGCTATAAACATTGGGGTCCAGATGGCCCTTCTTTTCACATCTGTATCTTTGGGGTAAATACCCAGTAGTGCAATGGCAGGGTCATAGGGAAGCTCTATTTTTAATTTCTTGAGGAATCTCCACAGTGTTCTCCAAAGTGGCTGCACCAACTTGCATTCCCACCAACAGTGTAAGAGGGTTCCCCTTTCTCCACATCCCCTCCAACACATGTTGTTTCCTGTCTTGCTAATTTTGGCCATTCTAACTGGTGTAAGGTGGTATCTCGATGTGGTTTTAATTTGAATCTCCCTGATGGCTAGTGATGATGAACATTTTTTCATGTGTCTGATAGCCATTTGTATGTCTTCATTGGAGAAGTGTCTGTTCATATCTTCTGCCCATTTTTTGATATGATTGTCTGTTTTGTGTGTGTTGAGTTTGAGGAGTTCTTTATAGATCCTGAATATCAACCTTTTGTCTGTACTGTCATTTGCAAATATCTTCTCCCATTCCATGGGTTGCCCATTCCCTGGGTTGCCTCTTTGTTTTGTTGACTGTTTCCTTTGCTGTGCAGAAGCTTTTGATCTTGAGGAAGTCCCAAACGTTCAGTTTCGCTTTTGTTTCCTTTGCCTCTGGAGACATATCTTGAAAGAAGTTGCTGTGGCTGATATTGAAGAGGTTACTACCTATGTTCTCCTCTAGGATTCTGATGGATTCCTGTCTCATGGTGAGGTCTTTTATCCATTTAGAGTTTATCTTTGTGTACGGTGTAAGAGAATGGTTGAATTTCATTCTTCTACATATACTAAGTTTTTTATAAGGTTTTAATACTCTAAATTATACATATTTAAAATTATTCTAGCTAGCTAAGGGTCTAATAAGTTATATCAAATTAATTTTAATTAAATAAAATCAAACTAGTAAGTGCATTTTAAAAAATAAATATTTCCGGGCACCAGGGTGGCTGAGTCAACCAACCAACTCTTGGTTTCGGCTGAGGTCCTGATCTCAGGGTTGTGAGGTTGAGCCCCACATCGGGCTCCTTGCTGGGCATGGAGCCTGCTTAAACTTCTCTTTCTTCATCTCCCTCTACCCCTCTCCCCTTTAAAAAAATTTCCTTTTCTTAATATATTATACCGTATTTTGCAAATCATTACAAATATATTTTGCATTTAGAAAACTAGAATATTAGAGGGAAAGAAAGATGTTGGAAGTTTGTTTGTTTGTTTTTAATCTTGTTAATTCATTTTATCAGATAAGTAAAAGACTCCTGATAAGGTTGTAACATGACTAGACTAATATTTTTAATAGCGATTGTTTGGACTTCATGCTGGAGATGGATCGGAAGTGGGTGGTAGAGAAGCTGTGGTAGGGCTCACATGGTGCAGAATCTGACTGAGAGAATTCTTTAAAAGGGAAGACTGACATGATGTGATTGACATGATGCATTTCAGAGAGTAAGGATGGAGGTACCAGGTTTGACTCTGGTCATTTGATACGTGCAATGTCTTAGATGAAACTTCAGTGAAGACGTTTTGAGTGATCACCTGTATAGATAGGGATGATGTGAGAATACCAACTGGGATCAAGAACAATATGTCTTGAATTTGAACATGCATGACACATTGGAATGGAGAATTTTAAGAATCTTCTGGATACATCAATTCTGAGCTCAGGGTAAAATCCTGAAATGGAGATATCATATTCATATATTAGGTAGTTGAAGTGATGGGTTTGGATAGGACCCTTTTTCCCTCCTTATTTATTTATTTATTTTTGATTGAAGTGTAGCTAACATACAGTGTTACATTAATTCATGTGTTCACTATAGTGATTCAACAGTTCTGTACATTACTCATTGCTCATCACAGTAAGTGTACCTTAATCCCTTTAATCTATTGTGCCCATCCCTCCACTCACCTCCCATCTGCCAACCACCAGTTTGTTCTCTGTATTTGTTTGTTTCCTTTTTGTTTGTTTTCGTTTTTGTTTTGATTCTCAAATTCCACATAGGAGTGAAATCATAATTGTATTTGACTTTTTCTCTCTGACTTACTTCACTTAGCATTATACCTTCTAGGTCCATCCATGTTGTTGCAGATGGCACTATTTCATTATCTTTTTATGGTTGAGTAATATTCCATTATGAGTGTGTGTGTGTGTGTGTGTGTGTGTGTGTGTGTGTGTGTACCACATCTTCATCCATCCATCTGTTGATGGATACTTGTGTTGCTTCCATATCATGGCTATTGTAAATAATGCTGCAATAAATATAGGGCTGCATATATCTTTTTGAATTTAGTGTTTTCTTTTCTTTGGGTAAACACCCAGTAAGGAGTTACTGGATCTGATGGTATTTCTATTTTCAATTTTTTGAGGAACTTCCATGCTGATTTCCACAGCGGCTACACCAATTTGCTTTCCCACCAATACTGCACGAGGGTTCCTTTTTCTCCATATCCTCACCAACACTTGTTGTTTCTTGTCCTTTCATTCTAGCCATTCTGACAAGTATAAGGTGATATCTCATCAAGGTTTTGATTTGCATTTCCATCATGATTAGTGATGTTGAGTATCTTCTCATGTGTCTTTGGCCATTGGTATGTTTTCTTTGGAAAAATATATATTGAGGTCTTCTGCTTATTTTTTGGAGAGGACCATTTTTATGCACAAACTTCCAAGAAAACAGACCTAGCCCAGGGCAGACTCTGACAGACTCCTACATTTATACAGCAGGTAGAAGACAAGAAATGAGTAAAGGAGATTGAAATGAGATTGCTGGAAAAGTACAAAGCAAACCCTGGATGATGTTAGCCAAGGAAGGAAATATACAAGAAGAAAGAATGGCTTCTCAAACTCTTCAAACATTTGCATTTTATGTGCTCATATGGATATGTAGTAACATTCTTTAACACAAATATATTCATGTTTCTGAACTTACCTTCCTGATGAGATTTCAGTATTATTGAGGACAAAAATAATGTGGTTTTGGGTCTTTAATAAATACAAAAGTGATTTAAATAATTTAAGCCATTTGGAATAATAAAAATGATAATGATGGTAATTTCTAGGTCTTTGGTGTATACCATGGATCACGGTTTTCTAGGCACTTACTTCATGTATATATTTTAATTATTCACAACAACCTCCTGTACTAGATTTTTATAATTTTATCTCTTTTATAAATAAAGAAACAAGAAACAGAGTATTTAAGTATTTACCCATGGTCAAAAAGTGATAGACACAAAATCCCTAGCCTTGTATTTTCTACTCATCCATTATAAAAAGCAGAAAATAAGTATATGTGGAATAAATATAAATAACATTCTAAATTTGAAAAAGTCAAAAGACTATATTAAATAATTTAAATAATTAAAATTGGCTAAAAAAATGTCTCCAAAGAGTTAGCCTTTTCCTTAGTACACCATTATTTTATATTAAAGTAGAGTTGCTACCATCTCTGCGCTTCTCCACTTCTCATATGCTCCTTAAATGCTGGAATTTATTATCCACACCCACCTCTCTAGCTCCCCCATATTCCCACTGACCTAAGTGGTAAACCCAAGTCAAAGTGCCGGTCTTCATATAACTCCATTCTGTGATCTTTCCCATTTACCAGTGATGATGCTGACCATTCCTTCACTTTGTTGATGTCATTTCTTCTTGGTTTTTCTTTTCACTCTCTCGTTTTTCTTCACTGGCTTATTTTTCTGATCCTACCCCTGACATGTAGATGATTTCTAGAGTCCGGACTTCGGTCTCTTTGCTCAGTGCATTATGCAGTTGCTTCATGCAGTTTCTTCCACCTCCAGAGTATAATTACTCCCAAATCCTGTTCAAACTCTGATCTCTCTCCTGATATGGAGACATTAATATTAACCTGTAGACTGAACATTTTATCTTGGATATCCCCCCAGCTACTTGAGACTTGAAAAGTTCAGCTTTGAGCTTGTCAAAACCCACCCACCACACTTTCTCTTGTCTCCTTTCATCCTACTCCCTAAAGACCGACTGTTCTTCCTGTGTCTCCTCTGTTGGGTGAGTCAAAAGCAGTCATCTAGTTGCTCAGCCAAAAATCTAAGAGTCCTTCTAGTTGTCACTGTCTCAGTGTACTCCCTTTTTCCAGTGCCTCAGCCGGTTCTGGCATACCTTCCAGGGAAATATCTCTCATCTGATTCCTCTAGGTTAGGTTTACTGACATTTTAGATAAGAATTTGGAACTTCTGTTGGGGCACCTGGATGACTCAGTCATTAAGCCTCTGCCTTCAGCTCAGGTCATGATCTCAGGGTCCTGGGATGGAGCCAGCATCAGGCTTCCTGCTCAGCAGGGAGTCTGGTTTTCTCTCTGCCCCTTCCCCCCTACTTGTGTGAGTGCGCGTGTGTGAGCTCGTTGTCTCTCAAATAAATTAATTAATTAAATCTTAAAAAAAAAAAAGAATTTGGAACTTCTCCTGTGTCTCTTTTATAAGACAGTACCTACTTCAGGTTTCCTCTCTGCCAGCCCATCCTTACTTCCACCAGAGAGAGAATAACATGACACAAAATGATCAAGTCATTTTCTTGCTCACAGTCCTACACTGTCTGTTTGCTTCTCTAACAGACAGTTGTCGAGCTCTAGCAGGATTCAAAGTCTTGTGGCATTTACATTCTAAAAACAGTAGCAATAACAATAAACACTCAGACAGCATGTCAGATGGCAATAAGTGTTATGAAGGACAATGGATTGGGTAAAGGGGGCAGAGCTCTAAGAGGCACGAGTGTTATCTAACTGGCAGCCAACAGAGTCCTGCAGCAGAGACCAGGAAGGATGTGAAGAGGCAGGGTTAAACATCCCCCTTTTTCCAGAAAGAAAATCCAAACATCCACTCACTTATCCTTCACCTAACAAATGCAGAGAAGTCCATATAGATGATGTTGTAAAGGTTATTTTCAATTTGCTTCCAGACTTTATAGCAGACATCTTGCATCTTGACCATTTCGCACATACCCCACGGACTATTCTAAGATAAGTAGGGTGGTGAGCTTTATGGCTTGTGAGTCTTTCTTAACAAATATGGGGTTTTTTTAAAATAAATTAATAGAGAAGCAAGACAGTATTATTGATATCACAAAACTAATACACTGAAAGAGGAGAAACACACACACACACACACTTATGGAAGTAAATATTTTAAATAAACCAATCCAGATAATTAGAAATTTTGACATCTGTGATAAGAAACAAGAAGCTGAAGAACCAGAATGAGGAAAGTAATAGAACAATTTTAAATAGGTTGGCCTTGGAAGGTCCTTCTCAAAAGGTGACATGTGAGCTGACCTGAACCATAAGAATAAGTCAGCCATGAAAAAATGTGAAGAAGAAATTCGAGGCAGAAAGGGCTTGTTTTCCTGAGGCACAGGGGCACGAATAGGGAGGCTGAAACACTGTAACAAGGACAGCCATCTTACGCAGGTAATTAGGGAACTAGCAATGTGGGCCCACAAAAGTATGACAGACCCATTCTGAATGTGATAAATTTACTTCCAAATGTAAAGTGTATATTGAGGAAAAAAATCAAACTTTTGTAGAATTCTTTTTTCTTTTTTCTTTTTTTTTATTAAGTTCAATTAGCCAGCATATAGAACCTCATTATTTTATAGAATTTTCTTATATTTGGTTTAATTAATATTGTTTTAATTTTTAAATCTTGAAAGGTGTTCTTAGTGGTTTCACATGTCCTGATGTTTGTAGGGTTTAGAAACTCTTTAAATCTGGCTAAGAAGGGTATGCCCTGAAGTTGGAGTGGGAGGCAGGAGTCAGAACATTCCATCTTTTAAGACCACAGAAGTCTTCTGGGTTTGATAACACAGAATATCAATATATGCGGGTCAAGTGTCAGACCCCCCACTGAGGAGTCTAACTAAAGAGTAAAAGAGGCCCTTCACTTACATGAAACTCATCACTGAAATTAGGAAGAACAGTCCCAGTGACAATGCCTGGGTATTGAATGCAGATTCAAGTGATGGAAAGAATAAGTAGGATATGGAGAAATGGAGACAGGACAATTTCATTTTACCGGGAGATAATTTCATCTAAAATGAGGTTCTTGAATGGCAGAGATTTTAGCATAAACCAGCATTTCATGTTGGATAAAGCATTAGCTTTTAAAAAATAGTTTTTATTTTCAGACAGTTTAAAACTTGGAAAAAAAATTCCAAGATCACAAAAACCACCAGTTTCACCCAGAGACCTCGTTACATTACCCCATGCAGTAACGTCCTGTATAGCAGAAAGACCCCAGCTGGCGTCACATGTCACATCCGTGTCCCTGCCTCTGCAGTGTTTGCCAACAGGAATCAGATCCTCCACTGTTTCTCGACTTCCACAGCCTTATCATTCCTGAAGACCTCCTCTGGGTCTGTCTGATGTTTCCTCGTGACGGCACCTGCCTTGTGCACCTGGGGCAGGAGGACCACCAGGCGATGCTTGTTATCAGGGGCCCACACGTCCATCAGTCCCATGACTGGCGGTGATAACTTGGAATACTTGATTGCAAAGATGTCTCCGCTGTTCCTGCTGTAAAACGACTGTTTTTTCCCTTTGAAAGTAATATGTTTTAAGGGAGACACTTAGAGACTTTCTTTGTTCTTCATCTAACTTTCACCCACGCATTTGAGTATCCATTGATAGTTCTTGTCTGATTTATTTACTACTGTGATGGTTGCCAAATGGTGACTTTCTAGTTCCAGTATACTTTTTATATTTATTAGTTAGGATAGGGCTGTAGAAACAGATTCCCTCTTCTCTCCATGTAATTACTCATCTTTATGTGGGTGGACTCATGGATTCCTATGTTTTTTTCAATGAGATATGATGTATAAATTTCTCCTTCTCTCCATTCCTTTTTTCTTTTGATACTCAAAATATTTTTAATGCTCAAGTTATTTATTTAATACTTAAATTGTCTAGATTTGAACAATGGAAACCTACTTAAGCCTGGCTCCTGTGTCATTCTGATGTGACCCCCATCATTCTTTGAAAACCTTTTTTTTTTTTTTAACCAGTTGATACACAATGTTAAGTTAGTTTCAGGTGTGCAGCATTTTGACACATCTCTACCTTATGCTGTGCTCACAAGTGTAGCTACCATCCATCACCATACAAAGCTGTTACAGTACCACCAACTCTTCCCTATGCGGGGTTCCTGCGTCCCTGTGACTCGTTCATTTCATAACTGGAAGCCTCGACCTCCCACTCCCTTCACCCATTTTGCCCAGCCTCCCACACCCTTCCCCTCTGGCGGCCATCAGTTTGTTCTCTGCATTTATGGCTTTGTTTCTGCCTTTCTGTTTGTTTATTTGTTTTGTTTGCCAGATTCCATATATGAGTGAAATCATGCAGTTTTTGTCTTTCTCTTTGGGATTTATTTCACTTAGCATAATACCTTCAAGGTCCATCCATGTTGTCACAAATGGCAAGATCTCACTTTATTAAAGTTAATAAATCAATTGGGGTGCCTGAGTGGCTCAGTCTGTTAAACATCTGACTCTTGATTTCAGCTCAGGTCAGGATCTCAGGGTTGCAGGATGAAGCTGTGTGAAGGGCTCAACGCAAGGTGTGGAGCCTTCTTAAGATTCTCTTTCTCCCTCTGCCTCTGCCCCTCTCCCCCTAAAAAAATAAATTAAAATAAATTAATTATTTTTCTTTCTCTAAATTTTTATTTGAATTCCAATTAGTTAACATATAGCATAATGTTAGTTTCAGGTGTACAATGTAGTGATTCAACACTTCCATACAACACCAGGTCCTCAACACAAGTGCACTCCTTACTCCCCATCACCTGGTTCACCCACCCCCCTTCCTCCCACCTCCCCTCCAGTAACTCTGGTTGTTCACTATAGTTAAGAGTCTGCTTCTTGGTTTGTCTCTCTCCTTCTTTTTTCAAAACCCAATGTTCATCTGTTTCTTAAATTCCACATCTGAGTGAAATCATATGGTATTTGTCTTTCTCTGATTGACTTATTTCACTTAGCACTATGCCCTCTAGATCCATCCATGTTGTTGCAAATGGCAAGATTTCATTCTTTTTTCTGACTGAGCAATATGAGTTTTATATATATATATATATATATATATTCATATTCTCTTATATACATCTTCTTTATCCATTCTTCTATCGATGGGGACTTGGGTTGCTTCCATATTTTATCTACAATGCTGAAATAAAAATAGGGGTGCATATATCTTTTTTGAATTAGTGTTTTTATTTTCTTTGGGTAAATACCCAGTAGTGGAATTACTGGAGCTTATGATACTTCTATTTTTAATTTTTTTAAATTTATGTTTTTAAAGATTTTATTTATTTATTTGACAGAAATCACAAGTAGGCAGAGCAGCAGGCAGAGAAAGAGGAAAGGAAGCAGGCTCCCTGCTAAGCAGAGAGCCCGATGAGGGGCTCAATCCCAGGACCCTGGGATCATGACCTGAGCTGAAGGCAGAGGCTTTAACCCACTGAGCCACCCAGGTGCTCCTCTATTTTTAATTTTTTGAGGAACCTCCATACTGTTTTCCACAGTAGCTGCCCCAGTTTAGATTCCTACCAACCATGCACAAGGGTTCCTTTTTTCGCCACATCCTCACCAACACCTATTATTTCTTGTCTTTCTGATTATAGCCATTCTGAGCACTTCTTTACTTCTGGTGCAATAAAATGTTCCAGGCTCCCATTGTACCTTCCCTGACCCAGCTCTGGAATCAGCCATTTCTCCAAGAAGTCCTAGAGACTTAGTTTCAGTAGAGAAACTAGGATCTGATCTATAGGGGTATTCACTGCATCTGGGGGTAACCCTGTACCCACACCATCTCCGGTGAATGGTAGGAACCTTTTGTGTATTGAGCCCATACCCAGTTCCATCTAGATCTATTTCTGCAACTAGCTGTATAATCCTGACAACTACAAGGGCTCCCTGATAAATTAAATTCCAGTCCACACCCACAAGATCATTCAAGATTTTACACTTTTCATTTGTACACTCCTTTCCCAACCATGAGAACCTGGCTCCTGCTATCCTCAATATATTGCTTTATTTGCTTAATAAGCCTATATTGCAGTTGCTGTCCCAGCCATGCAGGGTGGATATGCTACCGCCTGCTCTCGCTGGGCAGGTGCCAGCCACCCCTGAGCTCACCCTCAGGCCGCTCGGACACCCACCATGGTGAATTATTCAGGTGGGTTGGGTTAACAGAGATGAGTAGACATTTTGCACAATCATCCTGGATTATATTAGAAGGAAGATCTGAATGCATTCTTAGCATCCTTACTGCATCCCACCAGCCTCTCTCTGACCTCCCAAATGTCCCAACTTTAAGATAAGTATGAATAAAGAAGTCTTATATGGGTGTGGCTTTCAATATGTGCGGTTTCTACCCCTATTGCTCTTTCTGTCCCATCAGGTTCACGTGATAACTTACAGCAGTTTCGATGGGTGTTTTAGTGTCAAAACAAATATCAGCATGTTTTTCACTGATGTATTTCTGAATTAAAATCTTAAAGCCTTTTGTCAGCAAGAATAATAAAATACTCAGTGGACTTCAAATCAGGTATGACTTTTTTATATGGGAAGCCTTGAAACAGAAATCTCCAACATAATTACAACGACCCTGCAAAGAGGAAAGGTTTCCCATTTCACTGGTAGTGAGAGGCAGTTGAGTCTGCAAAGTGACAACTAGTGTGGGTGTCACCCTGCCAGATCATGGAGCCCCGTGACAACCCATGTGTACACAATGCATTTTTTATTCCAAATTCATAGATATTTAAAGTGTTAAGCCAAAAGAAACAAATGTTAATCTCCTCATTCTATATAATCTTTCTATTAACTTGGCAAATTTCAATTAAGTTTAACTCTCTAGCCATTCATTTCTGACCCTCAGAATCCCAGCTGCAAAAAAAAAAAAAAAAAAAAAAAAAAAGTCCTGCTGTTAATCTACTACGTAGGTTAATTCTTCAGCTTTAGAGCGGCCACTGCAAGTATCTCAGGCACGGTTACACTGGTCTTTTTCCTGCAGTTATATTTGTACAGAAGGGGAACAAATGCAGAAAATAAATAACATGTTCTGGACTGATGCATAAAGACTACATCACAGGGCGCCTGGGGGGCTCAGTGGCTTAAGCCTCTGCCTTTGGCTCAGGGCGTGGTCCCAGAGTCCTGGGATCGAGCCCCACATCGGGCTCTCTGCTCCGCGGGGAGCCTGCTTCCTCCCGTCTCTCTCTGCCTGTGTCTCTGCCTACTTGTGATCTCTGTCTGTCCAATAAATAAATAAATAAAAATCTTAAAAAAAAAAAAAAAGACTGCATCACAATTTAGGGTTCAGCGCAACAAGAGCGTATTCTCTCTCCCTTGTTTGTGGGCCCGTAATTCAGGAACAGCTCAGCTGGGACGTCCTAGCTCCAAGTTCTCGCGCAGTTGCAGCTAGCTGTCTCCTGCAGCAGCAGTCATCCGAAGGCTTGACTGGGATTGGAAGCTCTGCTTGGAGATGGCTCACTCACACGGCTAGCAAGCTGCTGCTGGCAGTGGGGTCCTATTTCCTCTCCCTACGGGTGCCTCCCCAGTAGACTGCTTGAGGTTCCTCATGGCCTAGGGGATGGCTTCCTCGGAGTCAGTGATCCAAGAGACCAACGTAAAACCCTCTAAGGACTTTTATTACTAGGCCTTGAAAGTCATAGACACACTGTCACGTCTGCAGTGTTCTGTCAGCACTGATTCAGCGTAGGAGGGAACCCCACAGGTATGACTAGCAGGAGGTGCTGTATGGCCGTTTTGGAGGTCGGTTATGATGGTTTGCCCTCTGGAACACAAAGGTCCGTGTCTCTTCCACATGAAAAAGTACACTTACTTCCTTCAAAGGTCCTCTAAAGCTTCCTTCCATTAGAGGGTCTGCTCAGAATCCAGCAACTCATCATGAGTCAAGTTCATACCAACAGGAAGCTCCTAGGGAAGTCTGAGAACAAAAGAAGGTATTCAAATATAGTTTCTCACCTGAAGACCTGTGAACGAGTTTTGTGCCACCCACACACCCAGCATATGATGGTCAGATAGGCATTGAGTAACCACTACAGACTGTCTGGTTCAAAAGGGGGCAAAAGGGGGAAAGAAGAGCACACAGAAGTAACTGGTCCATAGTGGTTGTAGATTCCAATCAGGTACATGTTGGTAATTCCTGGATTAGGGCTCACTTCTAATTATTTCTTGAAAGTGTTTCTTCATGGGTCTTGGCTCTGCCCTCTGGTTCACAGTTCTACCTCTCTGGTCCATGCTTCCTTTTAATATAAAAAGTAGCCTTTGTTTATAGCCATATAATTTCCTACCTGTAGAAGTTTAAAGACACAGTTTCTGTCTGTCCCATCTCTTTCTCTCTCAGGCCAAGCTGATGGTGTTACCGTAAGTACGTATGGGTTTCCTTTGATTATGTGGGTTTCCTTTGATTATGCTGGCTTATAACCATTAAGCAAAAGCCACATCCAGTATCTGATGAAGATAAGCTTTTTAATTTAATTTAATTTTATTTTTTTATACTGGACTTTTGCTGACATGCTAAGGGAAGAATGCCCTTAGCATTGGTTAACTCAGGGAATCTGTAAGACATTATAATAAGCTGTCTAGCATTTCTTTAGTCTGAATGAATAGTTCTTTGAGGCACCAATTAATACATTTTGGAGGTCTTAAGGTGGGTATCACAGTCATACCTCATTGCCATCTTTACATTATGTTTTACTGGTCGTTGACTTTTGCCTGCAAGTGACTTAAATTTTTGCATTGTTGGCCATCCGGAGAGATTAGAAGTGAGAAAATACTTTATTTTCAAATCCATCAAGTCCTACTCTCTTTGTATTTAATGGTTTTCTTTAGTTTTTCTCTCTTCTTTTTCCCCCTTTATTATAAATAGATGTTCAGAATTCTCTGCCTGAAATGTTCTTAGCTAGGTTACCCAATTCATTAAGTATGTTTCTTTCCCATATAATCATGATGTTATTAAACTTCCTACTGCAGCATAGCCAGGATCCAGTTTTCTCTCATTTCCACTCACATTTATTCCTCACTTCCCTTTAAGCCATTACTGACAACCTCCTCAAGAGCCATCATCAGGCTTCTGCTCACAGTCCTTGTGAAGCCTGCCCAGCTTACTTGTACATCCCAGTCCTTAGGTCACTGCCACTTCTGTAGGTTTTTGTTGTAATTCCCTCCCAGTACCAAATTTATTACTAGGTATTCATTATTGCATAAACAAATTGCCCCAAAATTTAATAGCTGGAAACCATGATTTATTATCTCTCATGGGCTTTTCTAGAAGACTGCTCATGGAATGATCAGCTAGCAGTCTCAGAAACCAAGCCAGATACTAGTATCAGAAGTCATACACAACCACCACTTCATAGTTTTCTACTGATCAGAGTCAGGGCTAATTTAGGGTAGAAGGAGATTAGGAAAGGGTTTGAATACCAGAGGCAAGGATTAATGGACTTCCTCTTGGAAATGTTAGACATAATGCAAGGAAAGGAGAAAAAAAAAAAGACACCCTAAATTTTAATAGATATATATAGCAGTTTGTCCTGTAACTGTTTTTGCCAAGAATGTATCCCGTGTAGAAAAGTAAAAGGACTCGACAATTTCAAACTCCAGAATTTATCAGGGCCAAATAGAACATTGTTAGGAGTGACTGATGAAGTCTTGTTTTATGACCTTAATTATGTCCAATTCATAGTGATCTGTGTGTTACACAGCTGCTTTGCTTCAGAGATCTTATTCTCACAAATAGATCAACTCATTTCGAAATATTTCAAAGCTAGTGTGGATATTTAGAGACTCCCAAGTACTCAAAAAACAGAACCAAATGAGCGTCTTGTTAAGAGTAGTCAATAAAGTTACAGCTGGATGTTTTCTCTCTGCTAAGTTTAGACATTGTACTCCATTCAATTTTATCTTGATTAAACAGATTGAAAATCATATGTATGCATACAACTAGTCTAAATGGGCCACTTATCTAAGATCAGCAGTTTTCTGAGGAGACTAACAATGCAAATGAAAAAAAAATGTGACTTAGGGAAAGATATATGCATGCAATATGTTTGATAACGGAAGTAGATTTTTTTAAGTCAAGAAATTAATTTAAGTAGAATCCTGTTTTTACATAGTACAGTGTTGATAGAAAAATGATATACAGCTCTGTGATTAACTCTTAAAGGGAATTCAAATGATAATTACTAGACTTGAAATATCATAACCCATTAATAATGGAAGAAAGGTTTCTATTATCCTAAACTGGTATTACTAGTCACATAGGACATTTAAAAAAAAAAATCACTTAATGGTCAATTTTTTCGATAAGTTTTCTATTGGAAATTCACTTTTATCAACTTAATGACACGTCTTGATCCCAGCCCATTCTGTATATATTTTTTTCTGTAGCTACAATATTAGACTGAAATGAATATGTTAATAACTTTAGAATTTTAAGCAGACAAATTAGTACAGTTTAAATTTGCTCCAATAGTAAATTTGGTGTGAGGAAAAATATGAAAAGTAGACACTTTTTGAGACTTTCTGGAGATACTTAATGGGATAGAGAAGTATTCTTTTCCTGTGACTTGCACATAGATTTAATGCACAAACTAAGAATTATGCATTTTTTTCCTATTAAAAAGACATAATTTAGGTAATTGACTCATGTTAGTATTTTAAAGTTATTTTGCAATTAAGTTTTTAATGTCTGACTTTAAACTTTGTATATGTATCTTCTGTTGCCTAATAGAACCACTGGTATTTACTTTTTTTTTTGTCTTGCTATTCATTCTCTTTATAATTTCATTTCTTATCATTTATGCTCCCTATATCATATTAGCTATATAAGATGGATATTCAGAGGAGGGTAGCTGGGCCTTCTGCCTCAATTTATTTCTTTATAATGTTTCTTTGGATTTGATAAATCAAGAAATCATTTGTAATGCAAATATCTTTTTGGATTGAGTTAGACATTAATCCATAAAAGAAAGCCACCATAATCGATAATGCTTTAGTTTCTTGACATCTGAATAACAGGGCTCTAGGGTATTAAGAAAGTAGAAGTAAATTTGAAGGCATAAAAGGAAGGTGATAGGTATTTGGGAAAGGTCTAAAGTTTTATGTTTTAATATCTGAAGAGAGAGGTGAGGAAGTGTAGGAGTGGGCCTTCAAGAGCAGAGGGACAGAGTGATGTGACAGACTGAGGAGGAAAATGTCACAGAGAAAATATGATGGATGGTAGATCCCAGAGACAAACATTCACTAGGTTCAACCCTTCCTTCTTCTCCTGAAATAATACCGCTTTCTCTAAAGATTCCATTCTTCTGCGTTGAACAGGACATCAACAAGGGTAGACAGGACAGGGCGGCTGTGGTCACGGAAGACAGCCGGAGGAATTTTAGTGAAGCATGCTGTATGCAGAATGTAACTTTCCCACTTCTTCTCTCTCACAGGTTTTCTGAACCAGATGAATAACTCCAGTCACTCTGTCCTTCAGCCTTCATTCCAAGGGTGCATGCAGCTCATCCAAGTGGATGACCAACTGGTGAATTTATATGAAGTGGCACAGAGGAGGCCGGGGAGTTTTGCGAACGTCAGCATCGACATGTGCGCCATTATAGACAGGTATGCAGTCTTGTCATCCTACTTCTAAGTGTGCAAACTTCTGAATTCATGCTTTTGTTGTGGGACAAGACACACACACACACACACACACACACACCATGTATAAGAGGTAAGGCGGAGGAGCCATCTGTCATGCCTACAGCATATGTGTGATTTTAGCAGTGACATTTATAGCAGGACCTGGGTATATATGGTAGAACAATCTGGGATGTCACACCAATCTCCCTCCATAAATGTGAGCATTATTCAGGTAGTTTTGCAAGCAACAGTTGAGTTATAAAGGAACTCAGTTTATTTTAAATTTTGCTTCCTATGCCCACAAGCAGAAATGTCCCTTCTCTTCTTGTGTTGGTCACGACTCATGCTCAGCATATTTTCCCCTCCAAAGCCCTCTCCTGAAGGAAAAGAAGCTTTAAAAATGTTGGCAGGCAGTATGGGAATTTACTGAAACAGAATATTTAATGTAATTGAGTCTGCTTACAAAATACACATACTGAAATATTGCAAAATCTAATCTATATTCATTTTTGCAAATCTGGGGAGGAGCTTTTTTTTTTTATAAAAACCTAGTTGACTTTTCACAGAGTAGAAAGATACAACTCTTACATGAATTATTACATCATTACATACACTAACCTTAATATATTTCTAAAAAGTGCCTTTCATTCTACCATGAAAAGTAGTATGAGATATTTCATCCATAAATAAACCATATCTAACTTTGCGTTGAATTTAATCTGGTGATTTTTAGGTGATTTTCTAAACTGTATTCAAATCTTTTATGAGAGGGCTATCTTACTCTGAAAAATAATTTTATTAATTTTATATTTTGCAAGATGAAAGTTTCAGAAGACTTAGTCTGCTCCCAACAAAGAGTAGACTTTCAGTCTCTAGTAATCTTACTTCATTTAAGAGGAGATCCTTAGGAAAGTCATCCAAAGACACAAAATAAACCTTAAAAAGACATAAAATCATCTATAATAAAATAAGTTTGCTGCCATATAACCTCAATAAAATTATATCCATGTGAATGGTAAATTACAGTTTAAATGATGGCTATAGAATGTAACTTTTTTAAGTCTTAATATGTTTATAATGAGACTTGATGACATAGCATAGTTCTTATTTCTGTTACATATTTGCAAATACTCATCCTGTTGGCCTAACCAATTTATATTTAAACAGAACAGTGAACAATTTTAATGGAAATATATTCCTAATTTTTGAACCAGCAATAATGCAATAGCTATTATTTCTGCCTAAAGCAAGTGGTAGCAATAATAAGAAAAACTGAGACATGAATGTTTTAAGACCGTATTTGTGATATTTGATATTTATCTATAAATTTTTATTAATTGTCTTCCATACAGGAAGATTTTTCCTTCTTAGTAATATGTATACAGCAGATTGAGTTATTTTAGTGCCTTGTCCATTTTCCATGTCAGTAGATTTAATGATATAATAATTTCTGTCAGTAAACTAACCCAAGTTAGTTTATTCGGCTTTTGTAAACAGGCTAGATTTTATGGTGATGTTGCTATTTACTTTGAACAGCATGTATCCTGGACATTATGTTTAAATTGTTTGCTACCAAAGAAATATGGGTAAGATGTTGAGACTTTAATGTTTCACTTCCATGGAGGGAGTAGATGCTAAACTGGCCCCAAAAGAATGAATGGGATTTTTATATATGAAGAAAATGGAAAATGGCATTTCTGATGAGAAGAACAATGCAAGAAAAGATGGAGAATAGGGAATACAGATTTCAATTTTTGGCAGATACAAGAATATACAAAATATTTTTTCACCAAAATGGGTCAGTCCCATTGTCCATATTTCCAAGCATCCTATAGCTGACAGAACAAAGAATATGTCTTTTTTATCCTCCGGGATGATAACCCAGTAGATTAGCTATGGGGAATTTGTCACCTCTGACAAATCAACAATTGTAAAGTCCACTAGGGAATCTATTTTCTGTTTGTTCTCATTTTTGAAGGCAATGACTTTTTTTTTCCCCTCCCTAAATTGACGTGTAATTGACATATAACAATATATTAGTTTTCGGTGTAAAACGTAATGAATGGATATGTATCACAAAATGATCATCAGGACAATAGCTTATATACATTAATTTCCAATATATGAAAGAACACATTCCTTTATTCATCTAAAATGTTTCCAGTTCAAAATTGTCATCTGTGAAGTGTTGTATTTTTGTATGTTTGAAAAGACTGTTTTCACCTTATGCCAACCATTGAGGAGCTCATTGATGAGCTCACCCTTACTCTGTGTCTTTCCATGTGAGGGCACTAGTGGTTTTAGCCTGTCTTCATATAAGTGACCACCAAATAACACTGGAATGATACATTCCCAGCCCATCTCTAGTTTGATGTTTTCCCTCTAACTAAAACTTTGCAACTGCCCAATCTGTGCCATTTTATTTTCAAACCATCTAAATTTTCCCTAAGTAAGCCTACAGTGGCTGTTTCTTACTTTGTTCCTTTCAGATTTCAGCTTGATTGATTTGAGAGTTATTTTTGAAAGAAAAAAAAAGAAAAAGAATAAATGAGAACATAGGGTAAAAAAAAATAGAAAAGCTACCACAGGCACAATTTTTATGAACTATTTGGAGATGATAGAAGCAGCTGCAGTGATTTGATAAGTGGAATTTAGGGAAATCATTTGGGGAAGATGATGGGGTTTTGCTGTGTGTCATAGGGGAATACCCTATGATTTGAACTTATTTCTCTTTCTTTGTGTGTGGATTTACATGTGGCTTGTTTTATTTACTTGTTTGTTTTCTGAGCACAGCAATGAATCAAGAAAAGAGTGAGCATGCCAGGCTGTAGAATTCAGTAGTATGTTCTGAGTGTATCAGTGGTGCCAGGCACTGTTCTAGGCACATAGGATACAACATTGAACAAAATAGACAAAGATCCTTGTACTTGTAAAGTTCACATTCTGAAGAAAAAGGAAGAAAAACAAATGTAATAAGGAAGGAAATATTATAGTAGGAAGAAATAAGTTCTATGGAAAAAAAAAAAAAGAAGAAGAAGAGCAAATCAAGGAGAACTGGCATTCCAAGAGATTGAGGTGTTGGGTTGTAGTATAAATGGGTTGGTCAGAGTTAGCCTTATTGAAAAGATGATATTAGTTCAAGACCTGAAAGAAGTAACAGAATTTGCCAATTCTGTTGGCAAGAGAATAGTCAGTGTGGAGAGGACAGTCAGAGCAGCAAGGCTGCCTGGCATGATCTAGGATCAGCACAGGACCAGAATGGCAAATTTGGAAGGACAAGTAGAGTTGTGGGAGAGGAGGTCAGAGCAGTTCTAGAGGTCAGGTCCTGGAGATCTATAAGTTATTTTAACGATTTGGTTTTTATTCTGAGGGAATGAAGGAGCCATGCGGGTTTCTAAGTAGAGCAATGACATGATCTGTCTTACTCTTTAAAAGGATAACTCTAGGGGCACCTGGGTGGCTCAGTGGGCTAAGCGTCTGCCTTTGGCTCAGGTCATGATCTCAGGGTCCTGGGATCAAGCCCCACATCGGCTCTTGCTCAGCGGGGAGCCTGCTTCCCGCTCTCTCTCTGCCTGCTGCTCTGCCTACTTCTGATCTCTCTGTCAAATAAATAAGATCTTTAAAAAAATAATAATAAAATAAAATAAATAAATAAAAATAAAAGGATAACTCTGGCTGTGGGAGGAGGAAAGATAGGAACAAGGAGCCTAGTATAGTAATCTAGGTGAGAGGTGCTAGTGGCCTAAGACCAGAGTGCTAGCATAAGAGGTAGTGATATGCAGTCCGTTCTGAATATATTTAGAAAGTAAAGTCAATAGGGTTTCTTGATGGACTAAATATTAGAGTTAGAGAATAAACCCAAATTATTTAGTTTAAGCAACTAGAAGGAAGGAGTTACCATCTTCCAGTGGGAAGACTAGGGCAGAGAAGATTGGTCAAGGGTTGAGGAAAAAGATCAGGAATTCATGTTGAAATTTTTGCTGGACATAGTGGACATATCAAGAAGGCAGTTGGATATACATAAGTAAGAGGCATGTATCTGCAGATTACACAATCAAATGCTGTCTGATAAAATCTCCATGTTTGCCTGTTGAGGGCCTCTGGTTTCTTTAACTGTATTTCATGAAGAGCCATAGGCATGGAAGGGGAGAACATGAATAGCGGGCAGAAAGCCTCTTCCAACATTGGGAGCCTGTAGCTTTACCCTTTGAAGGATATCCTGATCTTGGAGAGGAGGACCTTCATCAAACCTTCAGTTGCTAGTATATTCTCTGAAAATGATAAAATATCTAACAAATAACTTCTCTGTTTCTCCTGGATGATTGTCACCTTTTATTTGCTCCTAGTGCCTTTATTTTGTTGGCTCCTTGTGGCAGATGTCTTCAGGTGCCCAGTCAGTTCCTCTTCTCGATCCACGTCTCTCTAACTTCTTTGTAGGCATGAGCATCTGAGAGTCAGAAGCCTACTAAACACTCCTAGAACTGACTAACGTTCGGTTTGTTCACTGCCTCCCATAGGGCATCACGAAGTGGGTAGGGGGCAGTTAGGGAAGGGAATTGGGAAGGAGCCTTGGGAAGATCCTGGCAAGTGTTGGTCAAATGTGTAAACTAGGAGAGTTGCAGTAACAGACTGTGGAACTTTTGAATCTATGTGGAGTTACTGTTTGATTAGCTTGCCTGTGATTCTCATCTAAAACATAGGGGATGACAAAGGTGGTGTTAGATTATTTTGAGCTTATGTAGATGGTGTTCATGACTGGTCTGGCAAACTTTACCTGCTTTGTGAGTAATATTAATAATACACTACATCTTGCTGGTTGTGATTTCTGTATCAATCATCAGGCCACCCTCATCGTGTAGCTCCAGAGAGATATTCTTTCTTTGTCGTAGGCAGGAGTGACAATGGGATACAGTCCTGGCTAATGAGAGATAAGCAGAAGTCACCTATGGTATTCTTGAGGAAGCTTTTAGTTTCTTGATTCACATGTCACTCCTTCTGTTCCACTGTCCTTGTTCAGAGGCCTGGAGCTGTATGGTCTAGAGTACCAGAACTCAAGTGATCCAGAGCCAGCAAACACCTCCACTCCTTTTTTTAAGTGAAGAGAAGCATTTCCTGTTTATTTAAGTCACTGTGAGTCAAGTTCTCTTCTTCTTGGAGCCAAAAACATCTGCCCTTTCCCTATTCTCCATTCTAAAGTCAAGCAGTACTTTCTTTTCTTTTCTTTTCTTTTTTTTAAACCAGAACACAGAGGAACACATTCCCAAGTATGGAAATGGCTTTGAAACAAAACATGGTAAATTTATTTTAGGATATATTAAGTTGCATGCCAGTGATGTTCCCCAGGGATTGAACTTTGGGGACAAAATGGCTGTTTAGAGGCCAAAGCACATTTATATTGTTAGAATCAGCAGTGGGTAGAAAAATTAGTAAAAGTACTTCATTAGAATGAGAATCTTCCTTACCTTTCCTATGATCTCCCTTGTAAATATAGTAAGAAACAAAACCAGTAAACATTCTAGAGAGCACAGAAAGCATAAAAGGAAGAGTAAATGCCCCAACTTAACCACAGCCTACAAAATTACCCCTTGAGAAATTGAATAGACTGGATCCTATTTTTGAGTTACTAATTAAGTCTTCATTATATATTTGGATATAAGTGCATAATCGTAGACCCAGTTTTTATTTTTTTAGTTAAATGGTTTCTTTTTTTGTTGTTGTTCAATTTTTTTTTTAAACATATAATGTATTATTAGCCCCAGGGGTATAGGTCTGTGAATCGTCAGGCTTACACACTTCACAGCACTCACCATATCACATACCCTCCCCAGTGTCCATAATGCAACCACCCTCCCCATACCCCATCCCCCCAGCAACCCTCAGTTTGTTTTGTGAGATTAAGAGTCTCTTATGGTTTGTCTCCTTCTCGATCCCATCTTGTTTCATTTCTTCCTTCCCTACCCCCCAAACCCCTATGTTGCCTCTCAAATTCCTCATATTAGGGAGATCATATGATAATTATCTCTCTCTGATTGATTTATTTCACTCAATATAATACCCTGTAGTTCCACCCGTGTTGTTACAAATGGCATGATTTCATTTCTTTTGATGGCTACATAGTATTCTGTTGTGTGTGTGTGTGTGTGTGTGTGTGTATACATACCACTTCTTCTCTTCTTCTTTATCCATTGATCTGTCGATGGACATTTAGGTTCTTTCCATAGTTTGGCTATTGTGGACATTGCTGCTATAAACATTTGGGTGCATGTGTCCCTTCAGATCACTACATTTGTATCTTTAGGGTAAATACCCAGTAGTGCAATTGCTGGGTCATAGGGTAGCTCTATTTTCAACTTTTTGAGGAACCTCCATGCTGCTTTTCAGAGTGGCTATACCAGCTTGCATTACCATCAACAGTGTAGGAGGGCTCCCCTTTCTCTGTATCCTCACCAGCATCTGTCCTTTCCTGACTTGTTAATTTTAGCCATTCTGACTGGTGTGAGGTGGTATCTCATTGTGGTTTTGATTTGTATTTCCCTGATGCCAAGTGATGTGGAGCACTTTCTCATGTGTCTGTTGTCCGTCTAGAAGTCTTCTTTGCAGAAATGTCTGTTCATGTCCTCTGCTTATTTCTTGATTGGATTTTTTGTTCTTTGGGTGTTGAGTTTGATAAGGTCTTTATAGATTTTGGATACTAACCCTTTATCTGAGATGTCGTTTGTAAATATCCTCTCCCATTCTATCAGTTGTCTTTTGGTTCGGTTAACTGTTTCTTTTGCTGTGCAAAAGCTTTTGATCTTGATGAAGTCCCAATAGTTCATTTTTGCCCTTGCTTCCCTTGCCTTTGGCGATGTTTCTAGGAAGAAGTTGCTGCACCTGAGGTCGAAGAGGTTGCTGCCTGTGTTCTCCTCAAGGATTTTGATGAATTTCTTTCTCACATTGAGGTCCTTCACCCATTTTGAGTCTATTTTCATGTGTGGTATAAGGAAATGGTCCAGTTTCATTTTTCTGCATGTGGCTGTCCAATTTTTCCAAGACCATTTGTTGAAGAGACTGTCTTTTTTCCATTGGACATTCTTTCCTGCTTTGTCAAAGGTTAGTTGACCACAGAGTTGAGGGTCTATTTCTGGGCTCTCTATTCTGTTCCATGGATCTATGTGTTTGTTTTACTGTCTTGATAATGACAGCTTTGTAGTAGAGCTTAAAGTCTGGAATTGTGATACCACCAACTTTGGCTTTATTTTTCAACATTCCTCTGCCTATTCAAGGTTTTTTCTGGTTCCATATAAATTTGGGGATTATTTTTTTCCATTTCTTTGAAAAAAATGGATGGTATTTTAATAGGGATTGCATTAAACATGTAGATTGCTTTTGGTAGCATAGACATTTTCACAATATTTGTTCTTCCAATCCATGAGCATGGAACATTTTTCCATTTCTTGGTATCTTCCTCAATTTCTTTCATGAGTACTTTATAGCTTTCTGAGTACAGATTCTTTGCCTCTTTGGTTAGATTTATTCCTAAGTATCTTACGGTTTTGGGTGCAATTGTTAATGGGATCGACTCTTTAATTTCTCTTTCTTCTGTCTTGCTGTTGGTGTATAGAAATGCAACTGATTCCTGTGCATTGATTTTATATCCTGAAATTTTACTGAATTCCTGTACAAGTTCTAGCAGTTTTGGAGTGGAGTCTTTTGGGTTTTCCACATAAAGTATCATATCATCTGCAAAGAGTGAGAGTTTGACTTCTTCTTTGCTGATTCGGGCCTTTAATTTCTTTTTGTTGTCTGATTGCTGAGGCTAGGACTTCTAGTACTATGTTGAATATAGCAGTGGTGACAGTAGACAGCCCTGCCATGTTCCTGACCTTAGAGGAAAAGCTCTCAGTTTTTCTCCATTGAGAATGATACTTGCTGTGGGTTTTTCATAGATGGCTTTGATGATATGGAGGTATGTACCCTGTATCCCTACACTGTGAAGAGTTTTGATCAAGAAAGGATGCTATACTTTGTTAATTGCTTTTTCAGCATCTTTTGAGAGTATCATATGGTTCTTGTTCTTTCTTTTATTAATGTATTGTATCACATTGATTCATTTGCAGATGTTGAACCAACCTTGCAGCCCAGGAATAAATCCCAACTGGTCGTGGTGAATCATCCTTTTCATGTACTGTTGGATCCTATTGGCTAGTGTTTTAGTGAGAATTTTCACATCTGTGTTCATCAAGGATATTGGTCTGTAATTCTCCTTTTTGATGGGGTCTTTGTCTGGTTTTGGGATCAAGATAATGCTGGCTTCATAAAATGAGTTTGGAAATTTTCCTTCCATTTCAATTTTTTGGAACAGTTTCAGGAGAATAGGCATTAATTCTTCTTTAAATGCTTGGTAGAATTCCCTTGGGAAGCCATCTGGCCCTGGGGTCTTGTTTGTTGGGAGATTTTTGATGACTGTTTCAATCTCCTTACTGGTTATGGGTCTGTTCAAGTTTTCTATTTCTTCCGGGTTCAGTTTTGGTAGTTTATACATCTCTAGGAATGCATCCATTTCTTCCAGATTGTCAAATTTGCTGATGTTTAGTTGCTTATAATATGTTCTTATAATTGTTTGTATTTCTTTGGTGTTGGTTGTAATCTCTCCTCTTTCATTCATGATTTTATTAATTAGGGTCCTTTCTCTTTTCTTTTTGATAAGTCTGGCCAGGGGTTTAGTAGTCTTATTAATTCTTTCAAAGAACCAGCTCCTAGTTTCTTTGATTTGTTCTACTGTGTTTTCGGTTTCTATTTCATTGATTTCTGTTCTGATCCTTATTATTTCTCTTCTCCTGCTGTGTTTAGGCTTTCTTTGCTGTTCTTTCTCCAGTTCCTTTAGGTGTAGGTTTAGGTTGTTTATTTCAGACCTTTCTTTTCTCTTAAGAAAGGCTTGCTTTCCTCTCAGGACTGCCTTTGTTGTATCTCACAGGTTTTGAACAGTTGTTTTTTCATTTTTATTTGTTTCCATGAATGTTTTGAATTCTTCTTTAATTTCCTGGTTGACGAATTCATTCTTTAGTAGGATGCTTTTTAGCCTCCATGTATTTGGGTTCTTTCCAACTTTCTTCTTGTGATTGAGTTCTAGCTTCATAGCATTGTGGCCTGAAAATATGCTGGGAATGATCGCAGTCTTTTGGTACCTGTTGAGACCTGATATGTGACTCAGGATGTGATCTATTCTGGAGAATGTTCCATGTGCACTACAGAAGAATGTGTATTCTGTTGCTTTGGGATTGAATGTTCTGAATACATCTGTGGTGTCCATCTGGTCCAGTGTGTCATTTAAGGCCTTTATTTCCTTGTTGATCTTTTGCTTGGATGATCTGTCCATTTCAGTGAGGGGGGGGTGTTAACGTCCCCTACTATTATTGTATTATTATATATGTGTTTCTTTGATTTTGTTATTAATTGGTTTATATAGTTAGCTACTCCCTTGTTAGGGGCATAGATATTCAAAATTGTTAGATCTTCTTGTTGGACAGACCCTTTGAGTATGATATAGTGTCCTTCCTCATCTCTTATTATAGTCTTTGGCTTAAAATCTAATTTATCTAATATAAGGATTGCCACCCCAGGTTTCTTTTGATGTCCATTAGCATGGTAAATTGTTTTCCACCCCCTCACTTTAAATCTGGTAGTGCCTTTGGTTTATTATGAGTTTCTTGTAGACAGCATATTGATGGGTTCTGTTTTTTATCCATTCTGATACCCTGTGTCTTTTGATTGGGGCATTTTAGCCCATTTACATTCAGGGTAACTATTTTTTTTTAATTTTTAATTTTTTATTAACATATAATGTATTATTAGCCCCAGGGGTACAGGTCTGTGAATTGCCAGGTTTATACACTTTGCAGCATTCACCATAGCACATACCCTGTCCAATGTCCATAACCCAACCCCCCTCTCCCTGCCCCTGTCCCCCCAGCAACCCTCAGTTTGTTTTGTGAGATTAAGAGTCTTTTATGGTTTGTCTCCCTCCCAATCCCATCGTGTTTCATTTTTTCCTTTGATTCAGGGTAACTGTTGAGAGATATGAATTTAGTGCCATTGTATTGCCTGTAAGGTGACTGTTAGTGTATATTGTCTCTGTTCATTTCTGGTCTACTACTTTTAGCCTCGCTCTTCGCTTAGAGGACCCCTTTTAACAATTCCTGTAGGGCTGGCTTGGTGTTTACAAATTCTTTTAGTTTTTGTTTGTCCTGGAAGCTTTTTATCTCTCCTTCTATTTTCAGTGATAGCCTAGCTGGATATAGTATTCTTTGCTGCATGTTTTTCTGGTTTAGTGCTCTGAATATATCATGCCAGCTCTTTGTGGCCTACCAGGTCTCTGTGGATAAATCTGCTGCCAATCTAATATTTTTACCATTGTATGTTACAGACTTCTTGTCCCAGGCTGCTTTCAGGATTTTCTTTGTCACTAAGACTTGTAAGTTTTACTATTAGATGATGGGGTGTGGACCTATTCTTATTGATTTGGGGGGATGGGATTCTCTGTGCCTCCTGGACTTTGGTGCTTGGTCCCTTTGCCATATTAAGGAAATTCTCTATAATAATTCTCTCCAATATACCTTCTGCCCCCCTTCTCTCTTTCTTCTTCTTATCTTCTGATAAGATAAGTTGGTTGGGAAAAGAAAGAAAAAGAAAGTGGAGAGAATTTGCTCAGGCTGGAGACTAGAACAAAGCCCTGTGCTAGATTTAGGGTATATTTTGATCTACTAGAAGAAAATGTATCCCCCCCCAAATTTATTTTTTAAGATTTTATTCATTTATTTGACAGATAGAGGTCACAAGTAGGCAGAGAGGTAAGCAGAGAGAGAGGAAGAAGCAGACTCCCTGCTGAGCATGGAACCTGATGCAGGCCTTGATCCCAGGACCCTGGTATCATGACCTGAGTGGAAGGCAGAGGCTTTAACCCACTGAGCCACCCAGGTGCCCCCCAAATTTTTTTAGAAGAAAAACCCTATATGTATACAAAATATAAAGTTAGATACAATGAAGGATAAAATATGACTACAATAATGAAGGTTTGAAAAAACTTTTTTAGAAAGGTATTGTTAAGATATACTATTTAAAAAACGTTAAAAGAGGAAAGAGTAAAATTAAAAAAATTAGAATAAGAAAAAAAAAATAAATTTAATTAACTTTGTAAGACTGAAGAATCATGGGGAGAAAGCCATGAATTCCATGCTTTGCTTTCCCATCCTCTGGAATTCTGCTGTTCTCCTTGATCAGTGAGTTTGGTTTTGGCTGGATGTTCTTGCTGATCTTCTGGGGGAAGAGCCTGTTGCAGTGATTCTCAAGTGTCTTTGCCTGTGGTTGAATTGCGCTGCCCTTGCGAGGGGCTGGGCTCAGTTATCTGCTCGGGTTCACTCTTGGAGCTTTTGTTCCCTGAACACTTTCGATAGAGCCCTGGACGACAGGAATGAAAATGGTGGCCTACCGATCTCCACCCGGAGGAGCCAAGAGCTTGGGGCCCCACTCCTCAGTGCGCCCTTGGAGAAAAGTGATTAAATGCTCCTGTCTTCCTGGTATCCAGCTGTACTCTGAGCTCACCCAGCCTGTGACCAAGCATTTCTCCATGGCACACAGCCCTGTTTGGAGTCTCCAAACCCAGCAGATCCTCCTGCTCTGCTCTTCCCGCAGATGAAGGTTAGTCTCCCCAGATGTGCCACTTGTGGGTTCCCTGCTCAAAGAGCAGTGGTCTGACTGTGCCACGGACCACAGTTTAAGGTAACCCCGAGCTGAGAGCTCACTCCTCTGCTCCGTCTCTGTAGCCGGCTTCCCCGCTCTAGTACCTGCGAGCTCTGCGACACTTAGGCACCGCTGATATTTCTGTGACCCTGCAGGACCTTTGACCACGCTTTCCCTGCAAGGGCTCCACCCCCACTTAGCCCCTGGAGTGATGTCCCTCAGTGGAGCAGACTTCTAAAAGTTCTGATTTTTGTGCTCCATTGCTCCGCCGCTTGCCGGGAGCTGGTGCCTTCCCCTGAGGTCTATCTTCCTGTCACTTCGGATTCACTTCTCCACACATCCTACCTTTCAAAAAGTGGTTGATTTTCTGTTTCTAGAATTGCTGTTCTTCTTCTCTTTGATCTCCTTTTGGGTTTGTAGGTGTTCGGAATGGTTTGATAAGCTATCTAGCTGATCTCCTGCTACCTGATGTCATCTCAGCCTGCTACTCCTCTTCCTCCTCTGGTACTTAGGAATTGTTCAATGCTTTCTTTTCAAGAACATCCACCCTTTTTTTTTTCTTAAAAAAAAAGTGAGATATATATATATATATATATATATATATATATATATATATATATATTTTTATAAGAGCACTTAAATGAGGGTTGTATAGAATCAATGTGTGTCTCAAAACTAAGCTGACTCTGTTGGAAAGGTGAACAGCAAGTAAGTAGATACGTGTTATCAGTTCAAGGAGATAATGAGTTTTCATAAAAGCAGGTTTAAATTTACAGTCCTAACTTAGAGGAAGAACACATGTCGTGTTCTTTATCTTCTTCTTCTTCTTCTTTTTTTTTTTTTTTTTAGATTTTATGTATTTGTCAGAGAGAGAGAGAGCGCACTCGTAAGCAAGGGGAACAGCAGGCAGAGGGAGAAGCAGGCTCCCCTCTGAGCAAGGAGCTCGATGTGGTACTGATCCCAGAATGCTGGGATCAAGACCTGAGCCAAAGGCAGACACTTAACCAACTGAGCCACCCAGGCGTCCTAACATTCTTTACCTTCTAAAATAGATCTTCATTTGCTTATTTGCTCCCATTTCCACACAGTAGCAGAAAAAAAAAAAATAAGTATTTGAAGACATTTGAAAATCCTAATAACTTTATATGTATATATATATTATATGCATATATAATAACCAATCAAAATGGGATTCAAACTTAGTCAAATGTCAAGCTCCCTTTTGGGCTGTTGTCCCATTTTGAGTGACCTTGACCCCTCCAGCAAGACCCTTGGTTCAGGGCCAAACAACTTAACTTGGGGTCTGTTCCATGCCCTCTACTCCAGTTCCTTCTGGGCTCTCCTGCAGGTCTCCAGCCTGCTGAATGCCCAGGGGTCAGCCTCTGTCCCATCTTCCCACTGGTCTGGCAGCTGTTTCTGCTGGCCTAGGGGTGATGCCTTAGCGACTGCTGGGCTCAGGTTCTGGGATCTGTGTAACACGATCACTCTTCCCAGTTTGTCTGGGACTGGTGCGCTTAGCACTGAGAACTGAGTGCTAGGAGAAATGCCTTAGTTCTGGGTAAAGCAGAACGGTTGGTTACTCAAGATGTGTGCACCCTCTGCCCTCCTTCTCCACATTCCCTTTTTCTGGTCTGCCAGCGATCTAAACATTTTAATAGATGTCATAGGGTCATGCTGTGATTTCTGGATCTCTTGCAACCTGCATACAAGCAGAAATGAATGATGGCCTGTGTACACGGGTAGGGTGTTCGGTGCGGACAGCTACAGTAGGCCTCCCTCTGCCTCAGTTTGTCATGCCTCCATATCTACTCTATAGCACCCACTTCAGGCTGACACGAGGCCTCTATAAATCAGATTCCCAAAGGCAGAAAGCAAGGCACAAGCCACCAGTATCATAGGACGTCCAGTCTCTTGAGGTTCATTCAGTCAACAAATACCTGGGAAAGATCACATCAAACAGTGAACACCCTCCTGAGATCAATGCTGAGGTGGTCAGGGAGGGTCATTGATCAGACCTTAAACTGTCTTAACACTTTGGGTACCTCTTTTTTTTTGCTTTCAAAGACCTAGTTCTTTCAAACTAAAATCCTGTTGGTTTTAGACTATCTTGCCAAAATTGAATCCACATGACTGCTAACTTTCTGTTCCAGTCCAGAGTCCAGAGGTGCGTGCTCCCAGCTCCCAGCACAACCCCCCATGACAATTCCCTTGACCTTCTGAGTGGACAGTCACAGCACAAGAAGAATTTCATGGAAAATAAACAGAACCAAAACTTTGAATTTAAATATCTAAAAATTCTGTCCATAGGAAAGGGAAGGCCTATCTTACAAACATGAATATTTCTTTAGTGACAACATCTATGCCAGACTTTCTTTCTCCTTCACTTGGATCATTGCCAGGAATGATCAGCAATCCCTGTGCTAACTGATGAAAGATTACCTGAACCCTTGCTGTGAAGGAGAGGAGAGGCAACCGCTTCAATGCTTAGAGACAAAACCCTTTGCTCTTCTTTGCTCCTGCTTTTATTGGTCCTTCAGGATAATCACAAATCCTTATCACTGTTTCTCCAGCTTGTGGTGTGTGACAGAAGGTCTTACTGAAACTGGGAGGATCTGTGTATGGGAAAGATACCGGTATGCTAACCTGCGTGTTCTGCTAAACATAGCCTAAGGGACAATGCATACATCTCTTAGATGACTGGGTGGCTGTTTGGGCTAAGAAAGTTTTCCAGAAGGTCACTCCCTGGGCATTCCAAGGGCAAAGGGGTCCCGCAGGCCTCCGCATTCCAAAGGCCTACACCCTTCTCCAAAACCTTCCATCACCCCCCACGGCTTCTGTGTTACATTTTAGCAAACCCGGTATTATGGCTGATTTCATGCTCTGCATTAACCTCAACAGATCTTGCTAACCACAAACTGCAGGCCTCAGGGTCTAACACCTTTTCACAGATTTCTAGGCTGACTGGCCCCTTCTGTTCTTTCTTGAGAAATGTTCATGTTGTCAGAGAGGCTGGTCTCAGGCTGTGTCTGTGCCTCTTGTTCCTTGGGCGACATTTTGTCTTTTACCCTTAGGTTCTTATTACTACTGCTGCAGGCTTCTGGGAATATGGTACTTTTACTTCATGGTAATTATGCAAAAGGTGTAAGGGAGACAGGAAGCGTCTTGGGGGAACTACACATTATTCAAAACATTGTGTCTGGCTGAATTTTGTCAGTATTATGACTGATCTCATCAAACTCCAAGGGGCAAAGAGCAGATTGGCTAAAACTCTTTTTGGGAGAACTGGAGCCAATAAACAATTTTTCAGACATGAAGCTGGATTTCCTTTTGGAGGAAACATCCTGAGGATAAGAGCTATTCAGTGTCCTAAAACCAAATCACCAGATTAAAATAAACAGAAAAAAGAGGTGTCACATAATCCAGCTTTATTTTCTTACATGACAGTTCATTTTGTGATTGTTTATTATAGATATGTCTGTCTCTTCACCTTATCTCTGTGTGTTCCCCGTCTGGGATTCCATTGATTTTATATTCCTGCTTATACTTAAACATTTAAGCCATGGTCTTCTATCTAGCTCAAAAACATAAACTCAGTGACCTGGAAGCATCACACACCGAGGTGAGCCCATGTTCAAGCCAGTTGCCTTTCTGAAGTGGTTTCAAAGTGATTTTATTTTTAAGTACAAATAGGGCACTTGAGTGACAAAACTTATTTAAAAAATAAAGTACAGTAGTGAAATGCCAAGGAGATAACTCTCCTAGGAGAAAAAGAAGAAAAAAGTTGAATTAACCATTTTTAATATTCAACAGCAGCCTTATTCTTCTTTGATGTATTGCATGTATTAGGACAAAAGAAACTATATTTGCTTTTGGCATGGCATATAGCTGTGCTTTGACATTTAAATCCCAAGGAAGGCCTAGTGCATAAAAGTAATATCAGAAAACAGTTATGTGTTTGAAGATAAGCAAAAGGGAAAAAGAGAAATAATTTTAACATGTAGCTAAATCAACTACAGAGAGATTAAAATGAGTCATTAAATTTTGGGTTTTTTGTTTTTTTTGTTTGTTTTTGCTTTGGGTAATTAGATTACCTGAAAAATAAAAACAAAAGCAAATCATTAAAAATATATATTTAAAATATCTGTCTTAACAATATTTTCTTAAGATAATGCTTTTGTCAATTACTTAGATGTATTACAAAATTTTCATTGATTTCTGAGAATGTATTCAACAGCCCTCCCCTTAAACCAACTGCACAGATAATAGACACTCCCTATTCCCTTTGTAAAATACGAAGAGTGATACCGATAGCCTAGTGGATGAAGTTTTTGAGCCGGTAGGGGAGGCTACCCTCCTTCAACTGTTGTACATCCCACATGCTGTGTGGGAGTCCATTGTTCATTGTCAATGATGTTAACAAATATGTTACTCAAATCATACTCGTTTTTATAATAACATGGTCTAATTAAATACTGAATGGATTTTCAAATGAGTAGAAACAAAAAGAAATAATTTCAGTTAAAACCAAATTAAAAGGTTTAGAAAGACAAGTGGCTAAAGGCAAAAAACACCCTCAGTGTAGGTATGGACAAGCCAACTGTAAAAATTTGCAGAGATCCATTGATTACATTGATTCATTGATTACTTCAGTTTTCCCTGAATCAAAGCTAGAAGTTGAGGGTGATGCTTTACGGAATTGGTTCTTCAGAAAGACTGTGGATCGGAATTGTAGAATTCCAAGCAGTGCACCCAGAGCAATTCCCTCTGGCAGGTGACTCTGTGAATTTACCTGATGGAGGTTTTAAGTTAAATTAAAATTGTTAAGGTATGTATCCTTTTAATGGTTTCTGTCTTTACCTCAGGAAGCCCAGCATATTTTAGACTTCTACTAATCTAGTAGTTCTCTAATCTAGAACTAAATGGAATTAGAATTCACTTTTTTTCTTTTGCTTTCTTTATTCCAAATAATGGGAAGGGTGGGGAGAGAAAGGGAGGAAGGAGAATGGGAGGAGAGAAGTGAGGAGGGAGGGAAGGAGGTAGGGAGGGAAGCAGGAAGGAGGCAGGAAGGAAGGAAGGGAAGTAAAACTGTGAAGTCACATTGCTCTCTAGTAAGTTGATATGGGACATTTTCTACTTTCATTAAAACAGAAATCAGAGGTAAACATTAAAGGCTGTTGTCTATTTTTTACAGGAGTTTGAAATTTGCATTTTCTTTGAAAAATTTCCTTTACTATTTAAATGACCCATAACCCAAGAAGAAAGAGAAGGGAGTCAGATTTCTCTATGGTAGAAAAAGCAGTTTTATTAAGACTTGGAACTTGCCATCACTTTTAGTTTACTTGTTAATTGAGCAGAAGTACTTCGTCTTTCTGTGGTTGCATTCGTATTACCCAAAACCAGTTTCAAAAGGTCAACAAGCTTAGCTTTTTAGATAATGCTGTCTAAAATTCTTTAACTCACCCATTGCCATGTTAGAGATCAATACTTCTTTATCATCTGTGTCTGTAAATTCATTGAGGAACTTATTAGAGTCTGAATCTCATTTTGTTTACCGAATTCTGCTTACATCAAAAAGAATGTTACATGAGTAAGGGAGGAACGCAGCCGGAAGGGGTGGGGAATGTGTGTGTGTGTGTGTGTGTGTGTGTGTGTGTGTGTGTTTGGAATGTGGTTGAAGAGTGAATCTGTAATAAATTTTAACAAATAAAATGCAATATCTGAAAAGTGTTCTTAATTAGTAAATAGATTGATTTAAATAGACTTACTTGCAGTTGTCATAAGGATAGACCATACAGTGTTTGTTTATAGGACTAATTTTGCTCACCTTTAACAAGTGCTGCCTTTAAACTTTTAGTCCAGTGGTTTCCTGATCTTCGGTTGTCTGGCAGAATCCCAAAAAGTCTTCATCAACATGAAAATTATTTTCATGGACACACTACTGTGAAGACCCTCTCTGGGCAAATGAATGTGACACCACAGTGAATTATTATTTTTTGTTTCTTGAAAGTTTAAGCATTCCAAAATTAAAGGGGAAAGAAAAACCTTTGCAGTTTTAGAGAGTGCCATTTCTGAAGTTAGATAGACATATCATACACAAGGAGGCACACGGTTCCTTTTACAGGTTTGTTCTAGTATGTTAACCTTGATCTCCTTGGGAGATTAAGAAAGGTCTCTTGAGTTAATATACTAGAACAAACCTGAAAAAGGAAGGAAGGAATGAATGGTCTACCCAATGAGAAAACCAAAAGATACAGAGTAGGATCTCTTTTCACAAGGAATGTAGTAATTTAGCCATGGGAATAACAAGCAATCATAACATTTGTTTAAAAGCTATATTACGAAGCATGAGCCTCCAGATCACTACAGAGAATGGTTTCTAAGGGAAATTAGTGAAGGGGGCTGTGGTTGCTGTTGGAGGCTTCAGAGAACACATCGAACTTTAGAGCAACAGTAGCCTCATGATAAGAAAGAAAGGCAAAGAACATGCCCGTGAACGCAGATGAGCAGAAGTGCAGAGACACAGATGGCCATGTCATATTTCTGACATGAAAGTGACTGTTTAGACTAAATGGTGTAGGGGGTCATTCATTCATTCCTTCATTCACCCATTCATTCCACAGTCATTCATTGATTACCTGCCATGGGCCAGGGATAATGTTAGTTTTGATGAAGTTTACATCCATAGTAAAAGAGGCAGATATTAAAAAAACACAATTACTGAAAAAGCTGAGAATGTGTGCACAAGGGATGGCAGCTTTAATTCTCCCTGGGATTTCCAACGAGGATGGAGGAGATTGTACCGAGGAGCAGTTTGCAGCTCACTGGAAAGACATTCCAGCAGGATGAGAAGCCCATGAAAAAGGCCATGGGTGTGAGGAAGAGAGACTTGCAGGGAACTCACGTGTTACCATAGGGTCCCCAGAGATTGGCAGCTATTAGTATAAAGCTAGCAATTTAGGGAGAACCTATTAGAAAGAGGTCTATTAAATTTTTCTTTTTAATTTATTCTCTGGGCAGTTAAGGGACTTTTTTTCTTTTTAAGATTTTATTTATTTATTTGAGAGAGAGCATGAGCAGGGTGGGGCATTGTCAGAGGGAGAGGGACAAGCAGGCTCCCCACTGAGCAGGGAGCCGGATACGAAGCTCGATCCTAAGACCCTGGTATCATGACCTGAGCCAAAGACAGACACTTAACCCACTGAGCCACCCAGATGCCCCCAGTTAAGGAACTGTTGAAGGATTTGCAGGGAAATCAACTTTTCATCGTTGACATTTGCTCTGATGATCTGAGCAGAGGTCACCACCTCTGATAGCCTGAGCTATCCGTGTAGTGATAGGAAATGGATGGAAAAGGGTCAATCCAAAGTGTTCTAGGATTTGGAGTAAGCTCATTAGATGTGGAGGGTATGACGGTATTGATGGGAAAGAGAAATGAGTTTCAGAGTGAGAAAAGGCTTGCAAGGTAACTAAGTTACCTTCACAAGTCCCTGGACAGTGTCTTACTTGAATATTTTTTTTAGTAATGTGTATATCAGTTAGAGCAAGGTTCTGCTGGTAGAAAATGGTGAGAATTAGTAGCAGCAATTGAGCATTTCAGGGAGGTCAAAGAGATAAGGTTAAAAGAAGAAAAGCAAAGCTGGGCTAGAGGCACAGGTAATGACATAATGGAATAAAGAGGAAGACGGGGAAGACCAAAGCTGTACTGTGCCAATATGCAGTCACTAGTCAAACGGGGCTGCCGGGCACTAAAGCAGAGACAGCCTCTAACTGAGCTGTGCTGTATGTGTAAATACACCCTGGACTATGAATAACTTAGTACAGATAAAGGAATATTAAATATCTCAGTAATTTAAATTGATTTCATTTTTGTATTAAATATATTACTAAAATTAATTTCACCTCTCTCTTTTACTTTTTAAATGTAGTTATCACAAAATTTAAAGTTACATATGATATGCGCTCCCGTGGCATTTCTGTTGGATGGCGTTGATCTAGAATCTCTAGATACTTTGCAGCCAGAAAGGGCTCTACAGTTCCTATGTTGGTCTTTTCCAAAGGTGACTTAAAAGAATCATGCAACTTCTGATAAGACTCAATAAGTTGTCCTTTAGAATTATCTTATTTCAGAGACAATGGGGATTCCCAGAAGGTCTGGGAAACTGGCATCATTCTGAAATTCGCAGTCCCTTTTAATTAGTTTGAAGTTTCCTTAAGCCCTAAATCTGCTTGCAATAGCATCTCCAGAGAAAATCTTTACAGACTTAGAGGCCAGATGTGTTGGTTTTCTCCTGAATATTAATTCTCTATTCATTAAAAATAAAATAAAAAGTTTTCAGTGAAAAAAAGAGAGAGACCTAAATTAAGTAGACTGTATTTTAGTTGAGCACAGGTTAGAACTTCTCGGTTCAAAGATTAATTTTCTTCCACTACAATATCTGCCATTCGTTTGGATGTGTATAAGTCAATATACATGAAGTAAAAGTAAAAATCTCAATTAAAAATTGTTTTTGGCCTCTAGGAACAAAGATCCAATTATAGTTTTTTTAGACAAATCTGAATTTCTTATTTTACATGTAAGGTGTCTGACATAGGCAATCCAGGCTTGTGTGGTGACTCTCAAAAGCAGAGATCCAGATTCTGACATTTGCTCCAATTTCCTTAGCTCGTGGTTTCCAATCACAAAATGGCTGCTTAGAACTTGAGTTATTTCTTCTGCTTTTTGTGAAAAAAGTAGGAGGCCCACTTTTTAATAAGTCTTCTCAGAAGTTCCATGCAACTCTTTTTCTTTCATCACTGGCCAGATTCAGTCATGACTACAGTGAATTGCAAGATAGAATGGGAAATCTAGTCTCTTAATTTAGGTACTTATGCGCCTACTAAAACTTGGAGGTGTGTTACTGAGGTGGGAGAGGACAATTTGTGATGGGATAAATGATATGCACAGTTGATAGCTCACTTGATATCTCAAAAAAAATTGAAATATGCTTCCAGGAAAAAAAAGTTGGTGTAGCATATGTATAATTTATTTGTTATATATTTTATGTTTTTCTCCCAACTATTCAAAAATAAATCTATTTATGAAGCTTCAGCTTTAGGCAGTAGACATCCTGGGGTATTTAAGGATGAATGAGATACAGCCTTTGTCCTCAAAGATTTTGTAATAGAATGGCAAAAATAGGTATAAATTCTAGTTTTTGTACTGACTGTGTAAATCTCTTCTACTTGAAATTCATCTGTAACTGCTTGCTGTCTTTAGGGAAAAGACCCAGATCTTTAAAAGTAGTGGATGAGCTCTGGTTTGGCCCTTGCCTCCCTCTGCAGCTCCATCTTAACACCATTCTCCTGCACACCCTGCAGCCGTGCTGCCTTCTCTGGGTGCTTGCAGTGTCCTCTCAGTGGCCTGTGCCCATACTGTGCCATGGGCCTGGAGTTACTCTACTCCCATCATTCATCACCTCTCCCTTGCCTTCCTCTCCTTCTGATCAATTCAAAGGTAACTTCCCCAGAAAGGCCATCCCAGGCCCTCTAAGACTAGGTCAGGTTCTTTTAAACTTCTTTAAAATCACACATTCAAGACTTTGAGTGCATCTCTACCTCCTCTTCTAGACTTTAAACTTTGTAAGAATGGAGACAGACCTGAGCATGATCGCCATTCTGACTACAGTGCCTAACACGGTGCCTGACATGTGATATGCTCTAAACACCTATTTTTTTGATAGAATAAAAGAATGAATCTGGTAGTAATACGCTAACAAGAAGGCTTAGAAAGTACAAAGAAGGAAAAGGATAATTTCAGGTGGAGGTATTCAGCAGTGTTTTATGGAAGAAATGGGATTAAAACTGAGCCTTCCATGAAGAAAGCATTCACCAAGAGAAACCAGTCATTTTCCTTTTCTTTCCAACTTACTGGTAAAAGAGAAGATTTTGTAGTCATGAGCATACAGAAGTGCAGGGGGAGAATGGTCAAGGTGAGAAGGAGCTTGTTCCAACACATAGTTCCTTAAGAAAACACTGTAAAAACCCAGAGAAGTCGATGGGACTGCTGTAGCATGGCTGAAACAGATGGGTATAAAACTTAAGAGTCCAAAAGATACTTGCAAGATAAATAGTTCTTCCAAAAGGAGTGACTTCAATAAAAGGGGTGAATGAGGGAGGAGATGCAGACTCGTCTTAGGCAGGTGAACATGGGGTGAAGAGAGAGGAATGTGAGGAAAATTCTATTAGAAAGGAAAACAGAAAGCTGTTTTTCAGTAAGTCACTATAGGTCTCTAGTCTTGAAAGGATACAAACCATTAACAGTATCTAAACGTGTGGTTTCTCCATACTTGTTGACTGACTCATCCTAGATGCTCTCTATAACAATTCTATCTTAATTTTGCCCGCTCAAAATTAAGAAACCGTACAAGTCAGGGTTCTTGATCATAAACAAACTGGGGGGAAAAAGTAAAGACTCTAGTTAATTTATGAAGAAATGTCATTCTCTAGCTCAGAACTGATGGAAGGCAGAACTGAAAATGAGCATGAAAACTCCAAGCTCTGTCAGTTCTCCCCAGAACAGTGTTCCAGATTCCCCCTTAGTCATCCAGAATATACTCCATGACCCTGCTTGCGGGACCCTTGCCTTTGCTCTCCCACGTCAATTCTCCTGAGTGGAAGGCACTGCCCTGCTTCCCACTTAGCTTGGAATTTCTTCCCACTAGAAGTATCTTCTGCAGAGACCAAATGAAACTAGTCCAAGTAGAGATGACTTATCAAAAAGCTACACATGAAACAATTAGGGACAAGTGCATAGAAATTCAAAAGTAGGTGACCTAGCAGTAAGGTGACAACATAATTTGCCAGGAAAGGATGCCACTTTTGAGAATGAAAGGATTACAACAGGCATGAACTGGTGCTATGCTGAACAAGCTGAGATTCAAGGTCACCTTACTGAACAAGTGCAGACCTCACTGAGACTAAAGTGAGCAGAAGTTCTTGATTTGAGACAATTTTAAAGGCACAAATTCATGGGTCTTCACCCAGACACTCTGCCTGAACATATGAGAGCTACAGGGCACTCATTTCCCCCCTTGAGTCCCCAAACCAATAGGACCGCTTTGCTTATAGATTTTGTACTTTTCAAATTTTGTGACGGGTATGCGCTGCTCGCTTCCTCAGCATCCAATTTCCTGTGGGCAACCCCCAGCCCATCCCTTTTCAACAGCCTCTAGTTTCTGCTTGGATTCAGAGAGTCTAATCTGTCTTCAGTTACAGCTGTGGTCTCTGAGACTGCTTTCAGCATATGCATGTGATTGAGGCCCACCATCCTGGAAAGCCATCTGGGATCATGAGCAGTGGGGCAGTCTTGGGCTGGAGACAAAGTGGAGAGCCCTCGGAAAGACAGAATCTATCTAGAATCTCAGTGACTTTGTTAAGTTACTTGATCAAGCCTACACTCACTTCTATACTTTCACTTACTTAAACCAGTGAATTTCCTTTTCTGTGAAGGCAAACTCAGTTGTCTTTTCTGTTATTTACAGTTGAATCTATCCAAATGATACAACTTCAGTTTTCACGGTGCCTCATTTTGGGTCCTACAACAGTTTGGTCTCAGCTCTCATTGTTAGCTGGCCAATTATTCATTCAGTTCTTCTTCTTCTTTTTTTTTTTAATTAAATTAAATTTTTTTTCAGTGTTCCAAAATTCATTGTTTATGCACCACACCCAGTGCTCCATGCAATATGTGCCCTCTATAATACCCACCACCAGTCTCACCCCACCTCTACAGAGCCCTCAGGTTGTTTCTCAGAGTCCACAGTCTCTCATGGTTTGTCTCCCCCTCTGATTTCCCCCCAACTTCCTTCTCTTCTCCATCTCCCAATGTCTTCCATGTTATTCCTTATGCTCCACAAGTAAGTGAACCATATGATAATTGACTCTCTCTGCTTGACTTATTTCACTCAGCATAATCTCCTCCAGTCCTGTCCATGTTGATACAAAAGTTGGGTATTCATCCTTTCTGATGGAGGCATGATACTCCATTGTATATATGGACCATATCTTCTATCCATTAGTCCGCATCTTGGTTCTTTCCACAGGTTGGTGACTGTGACCATTGCTGCTATGAACACTGGGGTATGGATGGCCCTTCTTTTCACTACATCTGTATCTTTGGGGTAAATACCCAGTAGTGCAATTGCAGGGTCATAGGGAAGCTCTATTTTTAATTTCTTAAGGAATCTCCACACTGTTTTCCAAAGTGGCTGCACCAACTTGCATTCCCACCAACAGTGTAAGAGGGTTCCCCTTTCTCCACATCCTCTCCAACACATGTAGTTTCCTTTCTTGCTAATTTTGGCCATTCTAACTGGTGTGAGGTGGTATCTCATTGTGGTTTTGATTTGAATCTCCCTGATGGCTAGTGATGATGAACATTTTTTCATGTGTCTGTTAGCCATTTGTATGTCCCCTTTGGAGAAGTGTCTGTTCATGTCTTCTGCCCATTTTTTGATGTGATTATCTGTTTTGTGTGTGTTAAGTTTGAGGAATTCTTTATAGATCTTGGATATTCAGTTCTTATTTCAGATGCTAGAGAGGAAATGTGTTGGCTCAATTTATTTATTTATTTATTTATTATTATCTTTTTTTTTTTTTACCAGGCTCTCTTCTTAAATCTATGGTTTGGCTGCCTCTGAGTCAGGTGCTCTGTAGAAATTGGTCACTGGGTCTGACTGAAATAGCTTCTGTCCCCTCTCAGAAGACCTGTACCAATTTTCCTCCTATGAGAGGACCAGCAGGACAGGTATTGGGGTATATGTATACACACATTACACACACACATGCACACACACAAACACGCACATATATACATACACACACACACTCATACACTTACTATAACTCATCTCTGGTGTTTTAGAGAACACCTACAAGCAAGAAGTTGAATTTCAAGAAAACTTCCCTTTCTTTTCTCATTTTTATTCTTTCCTTTTACAGTATAATTATTATTATATGGAACCCATATCTGAAGATAGTGAGTTTAAATGGATCAAAATTATTGCTCCTTAAAAGCAACACCAAAATTTGTAAGATATGATGCATGCTAATTAAAGTTCAAGGAGCCCTAGGCAAGAAAAAAAGATAAGCCTTTGCTTAAGTTATGCAAAAATGTATTAAATATTCAAGATTAATTAAAATCTAGGGAAGGATTTTTTTAAGGGTGCCATTTAAAGTTTGCACAAAAGTTAATACAATTATTATGAAATGTTTGCAATCAAGCTGGTTTGATGAATAAGGGAAGTCAATTAATAACATAGTGAAATAAGAGTTAATTCATGTTGCTCTAGGTACTTTTTTTCCTTTGTTCTGTAAAAATCACTTATAACAGCATAATAATTACATGCCAGTGTTTCACAGAGTGATGGAAACTGTAATTCAATGGTATTTATTTATTTTCTAAGACTAATAATATTCCTACCAAAGCATATCCTGATGATTTCCACAATGAAAGTTTCATTGGTGGGAAATCAGAAATTTTGATTTCTTGCGCTTTTCTTTGGCAAAAGGAGAAGAAAGCCCATCTTTTACTGAATAGGAGGTTCCTAATATATGAGTTCTTGGTTAAAGAATCATCTATCTTGGGGCGCCTGGGTAGCTGAGTCATTAAGCATATATCTATGACTCAGGTCATGATCTCAGGGTCCTGGGATCAAGCCCCACATCAGGCCCCCTGCTCAGTGGGAGCCTGCTTCTCTCTCTCCCTCTGCTGCTCCCCTCTACTTGTGCTCTCTTTCTCTGTCAAATAAATAAATATTTTTTTTTAAAGAATCATCTATCTATGTTAATAGCACTATGAAAGTTCTGCTTCCCATTTAATTTGACCTTTATTCTTCAAATCAGAAATATGAACTGGGATATAACTTTTCTTAAGTAGACATAGATACACAGTGGGCTAGTAAAGTCATAATTTTCCAAGAATATCTCCTTTTGTCTATCTGGCACAGTTTGTTATTTGGGGGCCATCACAAAGTGGGGAAATGCTTTCCTAGAGCCCTGATATAAAATTACAAATAAATTTTCCCATAGTAACAATAGTCTAAAGCTTAGGAGCAGTGGTTGATAATCAAAATCAAACTTTGTGGGCTGAACTAGGAAAAAAGTCCATCAGCATCACATTTTTACACCAAAAGGGCAAAAAAATACCTGAATTTCACACAATTGACTGGCCACTGGACTTTTTCATTATCACCTGTTGGTAATGGAGTAAGACTCATTCAAAGACAAAAGGCACTTTCTCTAGAAAAGAAAATAGGACAAGTTACCAACTTTCTCATGTATGACAAGTCAGGATTGTAACTAAGTGTAAAGAAATCACTTCTGGCCGTGACGCCAAGTCCAGAAGCACCAGCTTGACGTTCCCTGGGGGATGGAGCCTAAAGCAGATCCTGCCCCGTGTGCTCTTACACCTACTGTGCCTGATAGGAAATCAGAACTCTGCTAAACTCAGTGTTGAAAGTACTCATTACTAAATGGACTCAGAAATACTATGGCTCAAAGCATGTTTCCTAAAAATAAAACATATTTAGCCTATGCAGAAACATCTCCCTCAACACCAGTATTACGAAAAAATGCCAGCAGCTTTCAAATATTGAATCTGCAACCACCTTAGGAGAGAAGATGTGAGCGAGTAAACAAATAGTCATTCAAATGAAAAGCTTCAGAGTGAGTGTTTAATTCCCGGGGTGGAGAATCCTTGCCCTCCTATCTTACTCTACCCCCTGCCTGTCTTGCCATCTTCCAGCCGGCAAGCAAGTTCCCTGTGGCTCACCTTCTTACAGATTGGAAAGCTTTCAAACTCAAGCGTGGCACCACAAGAATGCCCCGCTTGCCTCCTGATGAGCCCCCTCCTCCCCGTCCTCCTGCTAGCGGTTCAGCCATGTGGGCCCCATGTTCTGCCACAGACATGCAGACAAGTGGCCAGGGTGATAGATTTTTTTTTTTTTAAACATTTGGTTGGGATGTTAAAAAGAGCGGGAAAGACAAGCTCTGTGTTCCACGTCATAGCACACTGTCTGGCAGGATGACTCATTTTTATTTAATGACTTTATTTATAAAATGTCTCCTTCCAATTAAGATTGAAAAGTGGGACCAGGGGAGAAAGAAAAGGCAGAAGTTAATATATTTCCTGCGCCTGAGCTTGAAATTTGGCTTGAAGTTTCTTGGAAGCTTTATTATAATTGTTGGAAAGACAGGATTAGCCAACATACCCAGCTGGGGCTTCCCTTTTAGATTGTTTACCAGCATTTTTGTGGGTATTGGCTTAGTATATATTACCAGGATTACTATGCAGAATTCACAGAGCTTTTTCTCTTCATCTGGGCTCAGGTGTGGGCCAAGCAGCACATGAGCTTGTCACCTGCATCCAGGGTTGGAGCTCTAGAAGACTCATTCGCAGTGGACCCTCCGAAATTCACTAATCTGACACCATGAGCTCTCTCTTGAGTCTTTGCTTTGCCATTTGCTGTGTTGGATAAAAAACTGTCAAAAGGAGTCAGTTTTCCTTTCCTACCTAGTCATTTTATCAAAAGAACCTTAGAAGCAGAGGTCCTACCAGCTAGAAAAAGGTACAAATTCATGTTTGTGAAAAATCCCAACATGGTCTTTGGGACAAGCGAAAAAAAGCCCACTGAACTTGCTAATGGAATTAATTTGTTTAAAATTATAAATTGCACCATTCATGAAGTGTATATTGCCAGAAATGAAGGCAATAATCTACACTTAGACTAGTTAAGTCCAATATGAGAGGTCTGTAAGTCAAAATACCATCTCTGTTGAGGTATTACTTAAAAAAAAATTCCTCCAGCCATATGAAGTCATTCTAAAATATTAAATCTAGGGGCCCTGGGTGGCTCCATTGGTTGAGCGACTGCCTTCAGCTCAGGTCATGATCCTGGAGTCTTGGGATCGAGTCCCACATCAGGCTCCCTGCTCAGCAGGGAGTCTGCTTCTCCCTCTGACCCTGCTCTTCTCATGCTCTCTCTCTCTAACTCATTCTCTCTCTCTCAAATAAATGAATGAAATCTTTAAAAAATAAAAAAGAAATAAAATATTAAATTTAATCTTTTCTTCTTTCAAAAGAGAGAGAGAGAGCACACAAGCAGGAGGAGGGGCAGAGGGAGAGGGAAAGAATCTTAAGCAGGCTCCATGCCCAGCACAGAGCCCAGCGCAGTTGAGCTGAGCCAAAATCAGGAGTCAGATGTTTAACCAACTGAGCCACCAAGGTATATACTGAACATCACAGTTTTTGACATGACAGTGAATTCATTAAGTATAGAGGTGCTGTCAAGAGGAATAAAACAAGAGAGCAAAATATAGAAATAGCGTGTGTTCCACTTCTCCCTGAATTTTTTGAGAGATTTAATTCATTCATTCATTTGTTTATTCAACAATATTTATGGAGGACCAGAAGAGATGCTGTGGTATTCATTTGTACACAACTCAAGATGTTCACTTTTTTTTCTTTATTGAGGTATAATTGACAAAATTGCAACACATTTAAAGTGTTAACGATGTGATGATTTGCTGTATCTATACACTGTTAAGGGTTCCCATAATCAGGTTAATTAACACATTCATCACCTCATATGGTTCCCTTTTTTGTATGTGGTGAGAATGCTTAAATCGGCTCTCTTCGCAATTTTCAGGTGTACAATACAGAACTGTTAACTTTGTCATCATGCTTATATTAGATCTTTGGAACTTATTTTATAACTGAAAGCTCGTACTCTTTGACCAACCTTTTTCCATTTCCCCCACTCAGTCTGCAGCCCCTGGCAACCTCCATTCCGCTCTCTGTTTCTATAAGCTTGGCTTTTTGTGTATTCACTTATTTTTAGATTCCACATGTTTGTTTGCTATACAGTTTTGTCTTTCTCTGGCTTATTTCACTTAGCATGATGCCTTCAAGATTGTCAGAAATGACAGAATTTTATTCCTTTTTAAGGTTTAATAGTATTCCCATTGTATGTATGTAGATATCATATTTTCTTTATTTATTAATCTACTGACAGATACTTAGGTCGTTTCCATATCTTGACCACAGTGAATAATGCTACAGTGAAGGATGTTCATGTTTCTAACTTAATTCTATCACATTCTGACAAGTCACCGTTGGGAGCAGGGATGCTTGGAATGAACATTGAAAAGTTTTCTTATCAAAAAAGTCTATTTAAACGGATACATTTTTAAAAGGATTATGAAATACTGATAATGTATTAGTTTGCTAAATAGGTTTTACATTGCATATGATTGACGTTAGAAAATATTTTGGAAATTATATGCTGCACTAATATTATATTATGAACAATTTCTGAAAGCAGTCAAAAATTCAAACTGGACAGCTCAGGTGCAGATCCGAATTTGTAGTGACTACCCTAAATTTGTGTCAGTATTTGTAATCTAGTCCACTGAGAATGCAAAACTCATGACAAAGAAAGAGGTTAGGGGGCGTTTTCTCGCTCATCTTCAATAGATGAGAATAAAACAATCCCTGGTAATTGTAATGTGGGCCGCCCCAGAAAAGCCTGTCTCTGGAGTATAGAAATACACTTAAGAAGAACACAGATGGAGTCTCTGTTCACAGACTTTGGTTTTGACCTTTATGAATTATATAGTATCACTGTTTTGAATTAAGCTATTAGTGACTGATTGTCGGTTTAGTAGCTAACAAATGAGTGGGTGTTTTGAAAAGCAGTGTTTAGTATCACTTAAAATGTTATTTTATTTTATTTTTTAAATTTTTTAATTTTTTTTTAAAGATTTTATTTATTTATTTGACAGAGAGAGATCACAGTAGACAGAGGCAGGCAGAGAGAGAGAGAGAGGGAAGCAGGCTCCCTGCTGAGCAGAGAGCCCATGCGGGACTCGATCCCAGAACCCTGAGATCATGACCTGAGCCGAAGGCAGCAGCTTAACCCGCTGAGCCACCCAGGTGCCCCTTAAAATGTTATTTTAAAAGTTAATTTACACTGAGAGGATTTTCTAATATCCCTGTTTCTCTTAGTAACTCATTCATGTCTATACAAAAAATATCATATTAGAGAAATAGGAAATATTACTGTGAAATATTTTATAGAGAAATATTAATAGATGATAGACATTACAGTTTTTTTCAATATAGAAATGTGCCATTGGAGGATTAACAGTATTTCTATTCAAAATTCAGTTGTTATCACCCATTTTTCTATTTAAATTTATTAAACTATAAATTATAGTATGTTTATCCACATCTAATTTGCACAATTAAACTATCTGGATATCTAACATATCTTTGTATGTGTGTATATACATATACCATATATATAATATCAGTATATTATATTCCACATTTTATACACACATACAGCGGGGTGGGAGGTGCAGGGAGGTGATCCAAGATGGCAAGATGGCAGCATAGGAAGACTTTGAACTCACTTCCTCCCACAGACACAACAAATCACTTTTTCCCCCAAAGCAATTAAATGATATTTATTTGGAAAAGAATTAAAAACTTTTTTTTAAAGACATTACTGAACTATTTTGTTCTCTCCATTTTTGGGCAAACAAACTACATACGGAATAATTCTTGCTAAAAAAGAATGGAAAGCTAGCTGAACAGCTCCCTCTACAAGGAGGAATAAAAGAGCTGCATTAAGATAGGTAAGAAAGGCAGAGAGGTGGTCTTGCCAAAAACTCCACCCCTGGTGCAGTGACACACAATAGGTAGACATATCCTGGGTACACCGCTTCTCCCTCAGTATCAGGGGTTTGTGCCTTATGTTGGGTACCCCAACTCTTGGGACCTTCAGTGGAGAGATGAAGCCCTAAAAATGTCTGACTTTGGAAACCAGTGGGGCTTACGTCCAGGGGCTTTGTTGATTTGAGATACTCCTTGTGAGGGGCTCACATGTAGACTTACTTATCCCAAGACACAGTGCAAAAGCAGCAGTTTGACTGGTGAGTGGGTAGTATGTGAAGGAGATCAATTTGTTAATCTTAAAGCATCTGCCAGGGGGACAGTTACTAGTTGAGACTTCCTTTGGGAGCAAAGATGCTGATGAGTGCCATTTTGTACACTCTCTCTACCTTACTAGTGCAGTGGGGCACAAAGAGAGTCTTGCTAAGGCCACAAGCGTACCCCAGCCTCAGCACTCAGCACAGCCTCAGCAAAGCTGGCAGGTGAGCCAATCCACACAGGTAATGCCCCTTGATTACCTGACCCTTGTGGCCAGAGGGGCTTGCATTCCTGGGCCCCATGGGACTCTAATAATCAGAAACACAGTTCTGGGCTACCACATCTAGAGCACTGCACGGGCAGCAGACTCGTACATACCTCTAGCCTGTCTGTGAAAAAGACCCCCCTACTTGTCCTGGAGCTTCTCTTCAGAAGAGAAATAGGCTTCAGAGGTGCTCTTGAAGCCATAGAGGTGCTCTCGACTAATGTAGGCAGGGAGACCCCATCTGTGAGCCTCCCTTGAGCTCTTCATTGTCTGGTTCCTGCCAGAAAGAAGGTTATGCACCTGTCTGAAGCCCTCATTCTTGCAACCATTGCCCAGAGGACACCTCCGCATCTTCTAGTCCGGAGGTTAGCCAGCTTTATAGTTGCAGCCCATAGGACTGTGTATGTTTGCATGATTTAACAGCTGCTGCCTGAGGGTATCATCCTAATCAGCCTGAAACTGGACACTGACACTGATCCTTTCCTTTGGATCACTGAGTATTAGCAAGTTGAATTCATAACATGCTAAAAGGATCATACACCGTGATTAAATAGGATTTATTCCAGGGATGCAAGGATGGTTTGATGCCCACAAATCAATGAATATGACACAACCATTTTAACAAAACGAAGGATAAAAATGTATGATCATATCTATAGATGCAGAAAAGGCAAAATTAAACATCCATTTACGATAAAAACTGTCAACAAAATGGATATAGAGGGAACATAGCTCAACATAGAGTGAGAGAGAAATGGAACAGAGGGAGAGGGAGAAGCAGAATCGCTGCTTGACAGGGAGCCTGTTGTGGGACTCGGTCTGAGGACTCTGAGATCATGACCCGAGCTGAAGGCAGATGCTTAACCAACTGATTCACCCAGGTGCCCCTAATGTCATTTTTTTTAAGACTTTATTTTTTTGACATACAAAGATCACAAGTAGGCAGAGAGGCAGGCAAAGGGGGAGGGGAGCAGGCTCCCTGCTGAGCAGAGAGCCCGATGCAGAGAGCCCGATCCCAGGACCCCAGGATCATGACCTGAGCCGGAGGCAGAGGCTTTAAGCCACTGAGCCGCCCAGGCACCCCTCTAATGTCAATTTTTACATGATTTTGCTGTATATGAATTTGCTAAAAAGGATAAAGTCATAATCCCAAGTCTTGTGTTGAAAATCAGCTGTAGATAAGGATTGACTGAGCTACTTTTCTGACCGGTCATGGAATACAAACAGGTGCTTGGATTGAATAGGAGTTGCTAAGCCTTAAAGGCAGGTCACTGTCAGGCTCTCAGTGTCCTATATAATAGGCTGAGATATGTAGATTTTCTGATTAATGATCTCTTCTAACTGCAAGACATATGATGAAAAATAAAAGTCATACTTTGACCACCTGTCAGATCCTTTTCCCAATTCCCCAAATTAGGTTTTTGTGAAATGCCTGTGGTGGTTATGCCAGTGATGGGATTTAGTTTATAGGAGTCTTTTAATCAAGTTAACCCAGCTAGGCTGATCTTTTGTTGCAAAGATCATGGAATAAACCAAGCAGCAGTTTAAATGCCCAAAGAAAAATCTGATTAAAATGCTTAATATCTCTTTCATAATCTTAATAATTATAGAGCACATACTACTTGGATTTCTTGAAGTGGTTCCAAAACTATGTTTTCCGTTGTGTATATATTTGATGAATGAGCAGTTTCCTAAACCTCCCCCCACCCCGCCACTGCCCCAGTGTTGAAGCTAATTATATCACCTTCTGCCTTTTCTTACTATGGATATTTATGAATCCTTGGCCCATTAGCTCTTCATCTTCGCAGACTTCAATACCTGGACCATTGCCACGTGCTCCAGTAATTCTCCTGTCCTATCCTTTGGAGCTTTCAATATTTCTATCTGCCTCTTAATTATTGGCCCTTCCCTCTGCCACTGATATGATCCCCTAATATGCCACATAACCCCTGGCTTCCAAGGTCGACTCTGGGACCTCAATATTGTCATTACTACACACATCCCATAAGTTTGCTGCTCATTCTGTCCAGTTCCCTGTCACCTGGAACAAAAGTACATTTTTCCTATACTTGGTTCACTCCTGCCCCCACTTCCCTTCCACCCACTTTCAGTTCCATGTTCTAGCATTATGATGACTTCCTTATAATTATCCTCAATTTATTTGTTCCTCTCTCCTTCCATTATACTTGCTCAGAAAAATATTAATGATGGTTAAGTGCAGTTTTCCACGAGCTTTGCATCTCCCCTGGGGCCTGCGGCTGGGGGAAACTTCACAGCTCTGCTGAGTGGTCTTATTTCAAACTCCAGGCTGTGACTTCATGTGGCACCCTCCTGCTGCAGACCTGTGGCATTCCCGGCCCCATCTTCTCCTCTCCCACAGGCTTCCGGCCTCTTCTCCTCCCCTTCCTCTGATTATGTTCCCCAGTTCATTAAAATAACAACTTATTTCTCTGTTAGCTTTTAAAACAGTAACTGTTGTGGCCTTCACTTTCCTTGGCCCCATGTTTTCTTGAACCTATTCCAGAGGATTTAATCTCCAGCAGAGCAGCTCCTGTCCAGTGAGCTGCGGTCTTCATGTTGCTGAATCAAATGGGAAATTCTCAGTCTTCATCTCGAGTACTCATCAACTTTAAATACAGACCTTTCATGTCTCCTTTGGTCTCCCCCTACTGCTTTTTCTTCGTAAATTCTTCCTAGTTTCCTCATCTCTAAATAATGGAGAGCCCCAGGTTCTAGTCCGTGGGCCTTTTCTCTTTTCTGTGGACACCCATTACCTGAGCTCTCACCCCATCTCATGGTCCTGGATTCTGTCTCTAGGCTCATGCATCACAAACTTGTATCTCTAGTTCTGTCCTCTCTGTGGAGCCTCAGACCCAACTGCCTATTCACAGTCTAACAGATATTCATAGGTGTGTGTGGTGTTTTGTTTTGGTTTGGTTTTGTTTGTTTCTGTTCAAGACCAAACTATCCATCAAAAACAAATGGTCCTCTCTCAGCTTTCTCCATATAAGTAAATGTCAGCTCCCTTTTTTCTCTTCGATTTGCCCAAAAACTGTGGCTTCCTCTTTGGCTCTTCCACCATGCCTCACATCCCACATCCCACTCAGCGAAGGCTTTCCCTCCAGTGTGTATCCAGAGTCCACTTGTTTCTTAGGATCCAGGCCAGTTCCACTGCTGCATGGGGTTGCTCAGGAACTTCCTGATTGGTCAGCACAGCAGCGGGGGAGGGGTGGTGGTGGTACCTTTAAAGGAGATGTCTTCTTTCCAGTTAGTGTGAAACAGAAGGCTGTTCAAGTGGAGTTTTATTTACTAAACAATTGCTTTTTTTTTTTTTACGATTTTATTTATTTATTTTACAGAGAGAGATCACAAGTAGGCTGAGAGGCAGGCAGAGAGAGAGAGGGAAGCAGGCTCCCCGCTGAGCAGAGAGCCCAATGCAGGGCTCCATCCCAGGACCCTGAGATCATGACCTGAGCCAAAGGCAGAGGCTTTAACCCACTGAACCACCCAGGCGCCCCCAAAACAATTGCTTTTGTTTTCATATGAAGAACATAATACGTGTTTAAAACAAGTATTTCTGCACTGTGTAAAAACTTTCTAATCCTACTTATTGGTTCCACATAATGACTGTTGCCTTTAAGTAAGCACTGCCCAGGGTTGAGATTAGGCAAGTAGACATTAAGAATAGAGAGATTTTAAGTTGTGTTTTCATTGTTATTATAGTCATTTATTTATAGTCTCTTTTATCGTCAGAAAGAAAGAGACCATCTTCCTATTATAACGAGTTGAAATACTATTATGAAAAATTTCCTATGACAAACCTCTGGATCCCTCTCACCTTTGACAGCTCCCATCCTCACTCACTCACCTCTCCTGAAAAGGCCCAGAACCCAGAGGCAGAATATTCCATTAACATCATTAGACACTCCCTGATCTAAACAGTCAGCTCTCCCCAAGCAGCCCTCTGTTTGCTCTCTACTCCGTTGTCAAAACCATCCACGTATAATGTAACATGCAGATACTCCTATAAATCCTGCAGTTTTTCTCTGACAAGAATTCTTGTGTTGGTACCTGTTGATCTAAATGTGTCTGTTGACCTCTTGTTCCATATGCCCAGAAAGGATGATGAATTTTTCTTTTTTTAGCTTTTCAGTTTTTAAATTAAAATTTTTGTTGGGTGTGGTTGACACACAGTGTTAGTTTCAGGTGTACAACATAGTGATTCCACAAATTTATTTATTATGCTGTGCTCACATACAGGTGTAGCTCTCCACGGTCACCATACAACACTATTACAATATCTTTGACTATATTTCTTACTCCTGGGACTTATTCATTCCATAACTGGAAGCCTATTCTTATCAGTGTTGTTGATTGAAGGGATGTCTTCCTATTGATTTGATCATTTGTTACCTAAAGATGTTCTAGCCTTCAGACATTTAACGTGCAATTTCCAACTGAACCTAATAAGGTGCCTTCTGTTTGTTCCAACATCAAACATAATCTTGTAGCTCAAAAAGTCAATGTTGTTTGACTTCAAATGCTAATGTGTCAACTTCTTTTATCATATAATCTTCATAAGGATTTATTATATAGTATGTCTCATTTCTCATTACTTTAAGATTAGGGATTAAAAAATTAGTAATTCAAAAGTGGTAATTTATCCTGAGCCCCTGTGCTTGCAGACCAGGATTCTGTATCCGTCAGTAATGGAGCTAGCTAGGTGGCAAAGATGTACATGTCCTAGTGCTTATTTTGTTTTTAAGCCAGTCAGTCATGCTTTTTATTTTTAAAAAAGCAGAAATAATTAGAAATCTTGTATGTAAATACTTATTATTTTCCATTATTCTTTATGGAGTTGCGTTAGCCTTTCTCATGTATGATTCCAGTATTAAAAATTGAACCCCCAAGCTGTTCAATGCCCTTCTGAGGGTTGGTGGTAATGGTAGTGTGTCTTTATGTGTGCATGTGTGTGTGTGCGCGTGCATGTGCGCATGTGTGGGTATTGGATATAAAAAAAATTTGTTATTGAATATGATCATTTTTTAAAGTCCCACAGTATGACTTCTCTGATTGGCAGAGGCTATATCTGAAGCTTTATATCAGCTTCAGTCAAATGTTTAGTTACTCCTTTCCATTGCTCAAATATCTCCTTCAGTTTCCACTCTAGCACTTTTAATGTGTTCTAGTGCATCCTCCACATCTAGTCTTACCAACCATGATCTCTCTTTGTTTAGTTCCGTGGTTAGATCAGAAGGTGTTTCGAAAGACAGTGTCTCCAAAGTCACTGTACCTACACCTGCAGTCCTTGTATAAAACCTTTGTAATTCACAGAATGTTTGCCTCCCCCTCCCACCAGTCAGTCATGTTTTAAGAGGTCTGGCAATGAGTCTGCTTTGTTTATCATTGTGTCTTTAATGTCTACCTCGGGAAAGCCTTGTGAGAGATTTCCATTGGATAAATGAAAACTATAGTTGAATGAGGAAATGGATGAATGATCCCATACTCTTCCTCTAAATGTAAGTGACATTAAGTTATCACAAATAGATATCATGCCAAGCAATTTGATAAGGGACCAAAAATCCCAGAGGAGACAGGAACCAGTTGTAACTGGGAGTGTCTGGAAAGGTTTCATGAAACATGGGTTCTTTGAAGAGATACAGGTGAACTAAGCCAGTACGAACAAAATGAATCCAATCAGAACAAAGCAAGGTAAAGGCGACTGAGTAGGGAGTACTCAGGAATGTACAATGTGTTTGAGAAAGTGGGACAGTATTTTGGCTAGAATATCATAAAACCGTCTGTCCACATGTTGGACAGTTTGAATGCAAAGCCAGAGATCGGGCATTTTCCTGGGTAGGTAACTGACAGAGAAAAACAACAAGGAGTAGATGAAGTACATACTTTTCACATTGAAACACATGGGATTGAGCGGCAGCCTAGTACAGCACACGAAGGGGAGTACTGATGGAAAAGAGACATTTTTCTGGGTTGCTTTCACATGCATGATACCCTGGACTGATTTTCCTGGAGGGCTCCAGAACACCAGCCTTTATCTTTTCTGGGCTTCAGGAGGAGCGCAAGGTTAAAGCTGCATCAAAAGGTGTAAACAGCCCAATTGGTTTGTTTATGATGGCTTCCACTTTTTTTTTTTCTTTCTTTCTGGTTTTTTTTTTTTTATAAACATATAATATATTTTTATCCCCAGGGGTACAGGTCTGTGAATCGCCAGGTTTACACACTTCACAGCACTCACCATAGCACATACCCTCCCCAATGTCCATAACCACACCCCCCCTCCCAACCCCCCTCCCCCCATCAACCCTCAGTTTGTTTTGTGAAATTAAGAGTCACTTATAGTTTGTCTCCCTCCCAATCCCATCTTGTTTCATTTACTCTTCTCCTACCCCTTTAACCCCCCATGTTGCATCTCCTCTCCCTCATATCAGGGAGATCATATGATAGTTGTCTTTCTCCGATTGACTTATTTCGCTAAGCATGATAACCTCTAGTTCCATCCACGTCGTCGCAAATGGCAAGATTTCATTTCTTTTGATGGCTGCATAGTATTCCATTGTGTATATATACCACATCTTCTTTATCCATTCGTCTGTTGATGGACATCTAGGTTCTTTCCATAGTTTGGCTATTGTAGACATTGCTACTATAAACATTCAGGTGCACATGCCCCTTCGGATCACTACGTTTGTATCTTTAGGGTAAATACCCAGCAGTGCAATTGCTGGGTCATAGGGTAGTTCTATTTTCAACATTTTGAGGAACCTCCATGCTGTTTTCCAGAGTGGTTGCACCAGCTTGCATTCCCGCCAACAGTGTAGGAGGGTTCCCCTTTCTCCGCATCCTCGCCAGCATCTGTCATTTCCTGACTTGTTAATTTTAGCCATTCTGACTGGTGTGAGTTGGTATCTCATTGTGGTTTTGATTTGTATTTCCCTGATGCTGAGTGATATGGAGCACTTTTGCATGTGTCTGTTGGCCATCTGGATGTCTTCTTTTTTTTTTTTTAAGATTTTATTTATTTATTTGTTAGAGAGAGAGAGAGAGCATGAGCACAGGCAGACAGAGTGGCAGGCAGAGGCAGAGGGAGAAGCAGGCTCCCTGCTGAGCAAGGAGCCCGATGTGGGACTCAATCCCAGGATGCTGGGATCATGACCTGAGCAGAAGGCAGCCGCTTAAGCAACTGAGCCACCCAGGCGTCCCGACATCTGGATGTCTTCTTTGCAGAAATGTCTGTTCATGTCTTCTGCCCATTTCTTGATTGGATTATTTGTTCTTTGGGTGTTGAGTTTGCTAAGTTCTTTATAGATTTTGGACACTAGCCCTTTATCCGATATGTCATTTGCAAATATCTTCTCCCATTCTGTCAGTTGTCTTTTGGTTTTGTTAACTGTTTCCTTTGCTGTGCAAAAGCTTTTGATCTTGATAAAATCCCAATAGTTCATTTTTGCCCTTGCTTCCCTTGCCTTTGGCGATGTTCCTAGGAAGATGTTGCTGCGGCTGAGGTCGAAGAGGTTGCTGCCTGTGTTCTCCTCAAGGATTTTGATGGATTCCTTTCTCACATTGAGATCCTTCATCCATTTTGAGTCTATTTTCGTGTGTGGTGTAAGGAAATGATCCAATTTCATTTTTCTGCATGTGGCTGTCCAATTTTCCCAACACCATTTATTGAAGAGGCTGTCTTTTTTCCATTGGACATTCTTTCCTGCTTTGTCGAAGATTAGTTGACCATAGAGTTGAGGGTCTATTTCTGGGCTCTCTATTCTGTTCCGGCTTCCACTTTTTATAGGCAAATTTAAATACATAATTCTTAGAAGAGAATAATGAAAGAGAGGACATAAAGTGAGGAAAATCTGGCATAGTTTCAGGTTGCAGTAGAGTAAAAAGTAATTTGTAAAATTCATTTTCAAACAGAAACATTTAAATGGCAAAGAAGAGTGCAAATAAAGTAAATACTTATTTAATTGGCTCACATTAAAAGAAATACTGAATAGTAACTATACAGCTTGATCTGTTAGTTGACAAATAACAATTGAGGCAGTTGAAGCAATCACAAAGAGTCTGTCTTGAGTTTATTTTTGCCTGAAAACTTCCCAGAATATTCTATCCCACAATGTACCCTCAGGACTTCACCCAAGGCTTGAGCCTTGTAACTTACTCAGTATCACAAAATCACTTCTCTCTTACTAACTCTACTTCATACTCTTGCACTTAATAATACATTCGTGCTATATTTGCTATTTGATGACTTATTTTTTCAACCAGCTAGCACAAGGCAAGGGTCCTATCTCACACTTTCCTTGAATCTTATGCTCATTTAATAATTAAAATGACAATATACATAAATATTACATAAATTGCATGGAACTGAATTGCCACCAGGATGGAGGGTGTAATGGGTCATAGACCTTTCCTTCACTCTTCAGTTTATTTTATATTCTTTGCAAGCCACCAGTGTCACAGGATTCTAAAGTCCATTTATATGTTGAATTCTCTGTCTCGAACTGCCGTTATTCCCTTAAAACATAGATTTATACTTTAGAAAGAAAGAGGGATAAGAGAAAGAATTCTCCTATTTTATTTCTTATTTATGTGATATCTGTTCTTCTGAGTCTGTGTTTGACCTTGTATATGTTAGAAGTGAAAGTGAGGATAGATTTTGGAATCAAAAACCTGATTCTCTTTATGCTAGTGTTTCCCAACCCATGTTCTCCCTGCTTGTACTTTGAACCTCGTGCAATTATTTTTTTCAGGAAGCATTTGACAAATGCATTTCAAACTTAATTTAACGATAAAAATGGAGAAAAATGGCTACCTTCAGTGAGGTCAGTCTGGGAAGAAAGAGATTGAATAATCGCCCAGTTAAGTAGCTTGATTTTTTTTGTTTAACTGGATTTTTTAATTAACTCAGGATTAACCCATCTGTTCAGTGAAGCTGCTTAGAATAAGAGAAGCTTTCATTCTAAAGGGTTATTCTCAGAGGTACAAATATAGGTGCATGTAAATAGGAGTTTACAATTCAAGCTATATCATTGTAGAGAGGCACCGTTTTGCCAGCCCAAGATAGCATTCCACTGGGGAGATACTTACAAGGAAACTAGAAAGTAAAGCACATCTCCTAGGCAAGCACTTATTAGTCACCTACCAAGAAGTGGGCAGTGGTGTTCTACACGTGATGTTACTAAGCCCTGGAGCAGCTCCTAATCTAGGGAAGGAATTAAACAGAAAAAGAATTCATCACAGTACATGGTGGCGAGTGCCTCTCAGCATGGAGGAGGGAGCATCTCCTTCCACCCGAGGGTGCAGAGGCAGTTTCCAGAGGACATGGAGTAGGCAGGATAGTTTGGATGAAGGGAACAGCATGGGCGGCAGATTGAGGGGAGTGCAGGTCGTTTCCTGGGATTGATTCCTGATTAGGTTGAAAAGACAGTATCTGAGTCCATTTGGGCTGCTGTGACTTAATGCCGTAGACCGAGTGGCTTACAAACAGTAAACATTAGTTTCTCACAATTCTGGAGTCTGAGAATTATAAGATCAAGAAGCCGGCAGATTTGGTGTCTGGCGAAAGCCCGCTTCCTAGACAGCCACCTTCCCACTGCAGCCTCACGTGGCAGAAGGAAAGGGAGCACTCTGGGGTCTGTTCTTTGGGGGTGCTAATCCCTTTAATGATGGCATGGCCCTTGTGACCTAGTCACCCCTCAAAGGCCCCACCTCCTAATACCATCACCTCAGTGGTTGGCACTTCAACATACGAATTTTGGGGAAACGCAAACATACAGATCATAGCAGGCAGTATCGTTGTCCCTTTCTCATCTTATTTTGGGGAATAAGCATTTCTGGTTTATCTGGGGAATAAGTATTTCTACACAATAAGCCACAAACCTTGAATCGTTCTGTGTAAACTAACCAACAAAGATAAGTATTGATTCTCCCCTCCTCTAAGACAACAGAAGTGATTTCCCTCAGCTGTAAGGGCAAACACTGTCTCTTTTGGGTCCTCCCCCTAATACCTTCAGTGAAACTACACTGTAGATGTTTCCTTTTCTCCACTGTATCTTGCCCTGTGAGCTCATAATCAGTCACTGCCATCAGCCTTTAAACACGCTCAAGTCTGTCCCACGGCAATCTTGGTTCCACCTGTAAGTCCCTACAACCTCAGCTTCCCTTGACTGTAAAAACGTCTAGAACAGCCGTCTGTTGGTAGTTCCACACTGCCGTTTAATCCTGACCCACTCCTCCATCAGTCGACCAAGACAGCCCTCCTCAAAGGTCACACTAAGGACCCGTGTCTCTTAACAAAATGGACTTTTACCTTTTCCTTGTTTCTCCTCTTGAATGTATTTGGCATTATGTCAGTTTTTCTTTCTTGAAATAGTCTCTGACATTCGTCCCCATGACATCACACTCTTATTTTGCTCTTATTTCTTTGGATTCTGCCTGCTGCCGCTGGTTTCCTTTTGCAGGCTTATTTTTCATGCAGGCATTAAATGTGGGTTCCTGAAGACTCAGTACAAAGCTTGCTTCTCCTCCTGCTCTTGCCCTCGCGTTAGGCGGTCTCATCCGTGCCATGGCTTCAATGTCTTTGCACTCTAAACATTCCCAAATTTAAAGTTCCAGGCAAGACCTGCCTTTTAATATCGCCAGGCTTATTTAATAAACACCTCAAATGCAACTCCTGCCAGATTGAACACATCTGCCATTCCTTATTTCCTAGAATCTGGCCTGACCCCATTGTTTTCTCTGTAAGAAATAACATAATTACCCACTTTATTCTCTAGGTTAAGAGACATAAAAAAGTCTGTTAATTGTAAAAGTGCGCTACAACGGAGTTTCTCAGCCTTGGCACTGTCAGCATTTGGGTCCGGTAATTCTTTGTTGTAAGGATCGCCCCTTTACAGTATAGGTTGTCCGTCAGCGCCCCTGCCCGACCTAAACACACAAGATGCCATCAGCACTCTCTTCCAGTTGTGACAACCCAGTTGTGTCCAAACATTGCCAAAGGGTTTTTAGAGATGTAAAACCGGCCTTGGTGGAGAACCATTACTTTACAGGGCAGACAAGGAAGTAAGGTGCTTTTATTAAAAACCAGAAATCATATTGAAGTTTTCATGGTGTCACTGGAACAGAAGATTTAAGATTGGAAAATAATAAGAAATCTAGCAAGTGAATTATTCAGGTATGTGTCTGAGATGATCATGTTATGTATAATTTATAAACCATCAGTATTTCCAATGTTAGGTGCATGCTATGAATTCCATCAGTTATCGAAAAATGCTCTTCATAAAATTTGCCCAAGAAAGGATTTGCCTTATCACCTCATACTTGTCAGAATGGTAGTCATTACAAAGACAAGAGGAGAATGTTGGCAAGGATGTGGAGAAGAGGAGACCCTTGTGCACTCTTGGTGGGCATAAAATGGGTGGAGCCCCTGTGGAAAACAGTATGGAGGTTCCATGAAAAATGATAAATAGAGCTATCATGTGATCCAGCAGTCCCACTTCTGCGTATATCCAAAGGAAGTGAAACCACCACGCCGAGAGACCCACACCCCCATATTCATTGCAGCATTATTTGCAATAGCCAAGGTATGGAAACAACTAAGTGCCCATCAGCTTATGAATGGCTAAAGAAAATGTCACACACACACACACGCGCGCACGCGCACACACACACACACACACACACACACACACAGGAATATTACTAGCCATAAAAAAGAAGGAAATCCTGCCATTTATAATAACATGGATGGACCTTGAGGGCATTATCCTAAGTGAAATAAGTCAGGCAGAGAGAGACAAATACTGTATATCACTTTCATGTGAATCTAAGAAAAAATGAGCTCCTAGAAACAGAACAGATAGGTGGTTGCCAGAGACAGACAGCATGTGGGGAGGATGAGTCAAAGTTGTCAAAAGGTACAAGCTTCCAGCTATAAGATTATTGTGTTCTGAGGATGTACTGTACAACATGGTGACCACAGCTAACAATACGGACGGTGTATTTGAAAGTCACTAACAGAGTAGATCTTAAAATTTCTCACCCCTCCCCCAAGATGGTAACTGTATGAGGTGATGGATGGTAAGTTATTGCATTAATCATCTCACGGCATATATATATAGAACCATTGTGTTGTACATCTTTAATTAACACAATGTTATATACCAGACAGATCTCAGTAAAACCAGGGGATGGGGAAGATGTGTCTGGTGAGAGCCAAGGAAATGTATCTGGGCTTTGCTAATAGCACCCGACTATTTTAGAGCATTTTCCCCTCCCCTCCTTCACCTCTAAACCACAGGCGCACTGCTTCTAGAAGTCACATGCTCCCCCTGTCACTCGGTGCCTGCAATCCCCCCTTCACATAACCCTTTTCATTGTTAGATCGTTGACCAGGCATCACTTTCCCAGAAGGCCTTTCCTGCACCCCAAAGTCACCACTGTTGTTTTATGCTGTCGGAGAACTGTGTTCCCTTCCTTCTGCACATAACCTAACTGTATCACTGAATGTGCATTTGGATGAGTATTTCAATATTTATTACACTCAGTAGACTTTAAACAAGTATATAAGGAATAGACTGTAAAACAAGAATCCCTTGCTGCAGTGTGTATGATTAAACAGAAAGAAAGAGAGGAAGGGAGGAAGGAAGGAACATATCAGGCTTACGGGTTGCTATCTTGCCCACCAATAGCGCAGGATGCTTGAAATCAACAAACACTAAAATAAATCCTCGGTAGACTGGTCGTCCACAAGGTCTAGTGTCTTTCCCCTGTGTCATGCCACTTCCTATATACCATAATTTAAATTCCCATTAGCATCTCAAATACTGTTTTTCAGAGTTGTGGAATTCCCTGGGTAAATACGACACACATTAAAGTTTAAGAAAAAAATCTGTATAAGTGGTAAATGCATTAATTAATTATTTGAAATTTTACTTTGCTCCACAAAATTTCACAGGTTGTAAACTGAAAATCCTACCTGTAGCTGGTGAGAGTGGGAATATAGTTGGAGGCAATATATAGCAGTTTGTTTGGTCCTAGTGTGTTTACTGTTGGATCATCAGAGGAAAGGGCTGTGGTCCTCAGGTCATCCTGGAACATTCCTTCAGTGTCAAGAGTGAAGCCTCACATTTGCTTGGTGAATCAATAAGAAAGATACCTTTTGGGCAAAAATGTTGAATACTGAATTTGACACTTGTTTTGGAATGACAAGTTGTGAATTTCATACTGGAATGTAATGTTACCTATGACATTTTCAACCTATTTTCATATTTTCACATCAGTTGGAATTTCTTGTGAGCCTGCGTTCTCCACGTCCTACAGACTACAATAAAATGGTGTGCCTCTGGGTGTTTGCAAACTGCCTGTGGGTAGACAGTTGCTGTGTTCATATCCAAAACTCTGTGACTTTGTCTAACAGAGGGTTGAAATAGCAAAATCTAAAAGCACATCCTTTTCTTTGATACATCTTCATATTTTATGACCTAGGTAGGAACAATGGCAAAATTGGGACATGTTTGAATATTTAAGAGCCATGAAATTAGTATCTATTAAAGTAACAACACTTTGTTGTCATTTTAAATAATATATTCACTTTCATGTATTGGGAAACTTTTTCATACTCCAGAAGGACATTATCAGTCCACTAAAATAATGAAAAGTTGACAGCAAAAAAGTGGAGGAGAGATATTGAAGCTTATTGAAGGTCACAGAATGAGAAAGGTTAAAACGGAGAGTAGAAAGTGGAAGAGTAAGTTATGGATGACTATTCCCCTGGGCTTCATGTGCCGGGTTATGCCTTCTCTGTATTTGTTAATAGTTGTAGCATGATATCCCACAGTGGCTGAGCTTAATGCCTTAGCAAATGTTTTTCCCTGCAAATAACAATTATTTTTTTAATGTTAATTTGAAGTAGCTAAATGGAAACAGAATCCTGTGCATGACTGCTAGAATAAAATCCTGGGGTTTTTTTCCCCCATAATTATAATGTGGAGTATTTTTTTAAATGCCTCCATGCATATTTCAAAACTAAATAGAAATGTTGTCTACCAAGATATTTAGGCTGAAGGATCTATCTTGTCCTAAAGTTTGAATTCTCCCTTCTAATTTCTATATTAAGAGAGATCAAATTCTCCAGTGCTTTTCCAAGGAAAAAAGAAATCCATAATAATAATAAATTCATTTTTAAAGGTTCATATCTTCCATCTACATATGGTCTTATATGTACTTTTAACGTATTCAAAAATGAAGGTTATGCCTGTTCTGCATATAACTGATGTATCTGTGTTAATGAGGAGAGGCTGACAAGGACAAGAAGGAAAGCTATTTTGATTATCTAAGGTAGTGGAACATGAAGTAATTTTTTTTAGTTCTTTTAAAGTGTTTTGTGTCTTTAGTTGCACATGAGGACACCTGCTACTCTGGGATGTCATAGCACTTCAAATAAATTAGTCACAGTCTACCATGCTCTGAAAACCAAACTCCAGGGTTCTGGGCAGCTGCCCAACTTTTTCTTCTCCCTCTTTAGACCATAGAGATGACCTTAAACACCAGCTTCCCTTTTAACTATCACAAGGCACATTATCTTGTGTATTATCTGTGTATTTGCTGTGTGTGTGTGTGTGTGTGTGTGTGTGTGTGTGCACGTGTGTGTTTGTATGTGTGAATTCTTGCAAATGTCCTCAATACCTTTATATTCTTAGTCTTTGGCAACAGGAGAGGGAAAAGCAGATATAATTTTATTGATTCATCTAAAAGTTAATTCTGATGACAGCTTTTTGTGCAAGCCTGTTCTGAGCAACATAGAGAATGCCAGGATTTTGAAATGTAAGTTTCTTGACCTCTAAGATCAAAATCTTCCCAGAAGAAGTATGGTTCCTTAAAGTTTTGCCACAAGAAATGAGTGGAGCCCACTTCAGTCCGGAAAGCCACAAATCACTACAGAATATTATTAAGGCCATAACTCTGCAGAAAAACCTCAGCGGCAGCACGACAAGGAGCCTGGCCAAGATTTGCCTAGACCAGTGAATCTTAAAATCGAGCAAGCATCAGAATCACTGCAGCTCTCTGAGTTAAGCAGGTCGGTAGGAGGGGCAAGGAGAATTTGCATTTTTTTAAAAGATTTTATTTATTTAAGAGCAAGAGAGAGTGCCTGCATGCAGAAGCAGTGGGGAGAGGGAGAGGGAGAAGAAGGCTCTCTGCTGAGCAGGGAGCCCAGTGCCTGGCTGTATCCCAGGATCCTGGGATCATGACCTGAGCTGAAGGCAGACTCTTAACAGACTGTGCCACCCAGGGGCCCTGATAATTTGCATTTCTAAAACAATTTTGTAATGCTTATGTTGCTGATCTAGGAAGCACCTTTTGAGAACCACTGCCTTGGGCAATAGGATCTGAGGTCACTATCCATGTGCTTCAGGAAGGAACAGAAATCAATTATCATATAGTTTCACTTATTTGTGGAGCATAACAAATAGCATGGAGGACATGGGGAGTTAGGAGAAGGGAGTTGGGGGAAATTGGAAGGGGAGGTGAACAATGAGAGACTATGGACTCTGAAAAACAATCTGAAGGGTTTGAAGAGGTGGGGAGGTAGGAGATTGGGGGAACCAGGTGGTGGGTATTAGAGAGGGCACGGATTGCATGGAGCACTGGGTGTGGTACAAAAAAATGAATACTGTTATGCCGAAAATAAATAAAAAAAATGATTAAAAAAATAAACTATTTGGGATAAAAAAAAAAAAAAGAAAGACCTTGTGATTGTTTGTTTAAAGTGTTAACTGTGACTTAGCAAGGCTGTAATTGGAGACCTCACCATTTAAACGGGTTATGTATGCTTTATGTTGGCCTTTTTTTTTTTTTTTTAATATCTAAAGTTGACAGTCTGTAAGCCTAGAAACCACAGTAGTGTAATAATTGAATGTGCTTTGTCTGGTGCTACCCTTCTTCTTGGGTTATCAAATCTCATCTCTGCCACTCATTAGCTCTGTTGTTTGGGGCAAGTTACTTACAATTTGGGGACCATGGTTTCCTCATCTGTAGAATGGGAGTAATAATAGCATTTACTTCATGGTTGCTACTTTGGATTCTTGACTTAACACATATACTGAATTTAGAACAATGGCTGGCAAATTTAAGTATTTAATAAATCTTGCCATCTCCTTCTTCGTATTTTTTATTGCATTATTTTTTGATAGCCAGCTCTTACAGGGATTTAAAATGCTCACATATTACCACCCAAATATGCGGATTTATTAATTTATAATTAGAGCATACTATAAGCATAAGGGAACCAGAGAAGTAATGGTACCCTCTCCAGCATCATCCTACAGAGGAACCCCACCTGGGAAACTGGAATAAGATTAGAAGTCACAGGTCTTATTTCATTGTTCACTCAAGCTATTGAGTGATTTATTCTTCACTAAAAAGAATATTTGCGTACGCCAAATGGATTAAATATCTTTATTGACCAGCCAGGGAAACTATCCATTGAGAAACATAGACAAGGAGTTGGTAAACAGTTTGATTGTTTTTTTAAAGAAATTTAAAACAAACACGTTCTAGAAATTTCTACAGTTATTATTTATTTTTTAATTCGAGTATAATTCATATGTGGTGCTGTATTAGTTTTGGGTTTACGATATAGTGATCCAACAGTTGTATACATTACTCATTGCTCATCACTGTAAGTGGACTCTGAATCCCCTTCACCTGTTTCACCCATCCCCCCACCTTCCCCTTGGCAACCACCAGTTTGTTCTCTATTAAAGGTTTTTTTTTTTTAATTTAATGATAGTTAAGAGTCATAAAAAGCATTGGTTATTATCACATGACCTGAGGAAATCAGCCTATTTCTAAAGAAGAAAGCAAACTAAGAAAACAATAGGAAAACCAAAGCTCATAAGTTTGACAACTGCGAGATAAAATCACGATTAATGCTGTCAAAGCAAACACTGCTCTGAACAAAATGAAACAGGCAGGAAAGACTTTATTCAAGACCACTGCAATAGTGGGGAGAGGCCCAAACTCAGTCTGAGTTCAGCAGCAATGAAAGAAATAGGGCAGGGGAGTTTTTAAGGGCTGCTATGGCGGAATCTGTGCAAGCCTGTTTCTAGGGATTGACTTTACCCAAAGGAAAAGTAAAATTTTTCCTCTCTTCATGACAGTAGATAGTTTTACAGTTTGAAGCAAGGATCCTTGAAGTTAGGATCCTACCCTTCTACAGAGACTGGCAGATAGGGGTGTATTTTTTTCAAGGATTACATTTCAAAGGAATGGTTCCCCTGGGTCCTTAGGAAAACATTCCTGGCTTGTAGAACTGGCAAGAGGCTCTCTAAAAGATTTATATTCCAATGGGACAGAGAAAAGATCTACAGTTACAAGTTCTCCAAAGTAAATGCTCTAAGAAAGGGGGTGCAGGAGCCTGGAGTCAAGAAGAAGCCTGTCTAAGGTTTACCCAAGCTGAAGGCAACATGGAGGCCATCTTGTTCAACACCTAGCTTGTATATCGTTTAATCACAGAAGCAGCGTGTGGTCTCCACACACAGTTGGAAAGAAACCAGCAAGAGAGAGATTGGTGAGGTGCCATGTCCATTGGAAAAGCATGTCTAATTCAAGATTAATGATAATAAGGTGGAGTGAAATGAAGAGGAAGCCAAAACCTCATATGGGCATGTACGTAGGCAGACACACAGTGGCCTGAGCAAAGGCCTGGACAGAAGCAGCACAGAGCATAGAGGGAAGCAAGGGAGACATGCTTTTCATTTTGTCTGTCTCTGAAGTCCAGCCCACATGCTTGAAAATGCCTTGGGTACTTCATACAAGGTTGCTACTCCTAGTTCCATAGCAGCAGTCGTCGTCAGTACCCAGTGTCCCCCAGCCGCGGTGAGCAGACCCTTGGTGCTGTGCCCTCATGCTGATGGCTGCACGCCATGGATCCTGCTCTGGGACAGTCATCCCGGTGGCATTTGTAAGCTGACCTGGGTAGCCTGCAGGGTTACCTGGGCTTCTGTGCTCTGCATGTCAAGGCAGGCAGTTTATTATCCAACTCTAAACTCCTCAAAAAAGCTATTATTTAAAAACCTACAATGTGAAAAAATACTATGACCCTGTAAGAGGTTCCTAAACCATATTTAGGTTGAAAAACTTTGAATCTTACGATCTTAAGATTCTCATGTTGGTTTCAGATGAGTGAACTGAGCCTGAGAGAAGAAAAAGTATTAGGTAAAATGAAATTAGTAGACCAGGAAGATGAGAAAGTTCTAGAAATACATTCCTGGAACAGTGAGTGACTATTCTTAAGAACACTTAAAAAAGACTTCAGACAGGTGCAATGCAAAGGGGCAGAAGACCTAGGATCTAATTCTTCCTACTGTGTACCTGCAGATCGACTCATCAACCTGATGAACACTGGTTTCCTCATCCAACAGGGGTTTGGGGGGGGTCGGATGATTGACAAGGCTGTTGAGAGTTATGGCTTTCTGATTCCTGCTTGGGGTGGGAATTTTAACAAGCTGTGCTTCATGTTCTCTTTAAATTATAAAATGTTTTGGCTGTGTGAGCCCACAACTCGTGAAATGCGTACCCTTCATCCACAGTGTGGGTCCTACTTCTGGCATCGCCTGTTTCAATGATTGCTTAATTTTCTTGCGTGTTTTGGGCTTGTGGCAAATAGATCTATTTGTGCAGCAAAAACCCTGGTCAAATATTAGTACAAAATTTTGGTGTTATAAAGTTCATATGACAGAACAAATTTAAGGGCAATAGCCTCACATTTTCAATATAAGAAAATTGATATTTTATATAGCTTGAAATAAATAGTTCTTAGAATCAAATGAAAGAAGTTTGTTTTTATAAATTGTGCCATTTGATAAAATTACTTTGCTTGTAAACTCTGTGCAGCAACTATATTTCATCTTCATGATATTAGAAATAAAACATCCCTCCTTAGAAAATTCATTTGTCCAGATATTAAATATATTCAAAATTAACCACATAGTATATTGATGGAGATATTTTGCTAGGCAAAAAAATACACCAATATTTCAAAACCAATGAAAACAAATCCATAAGAAGCGTTTTGAAAATAGGATTCAGTGTCTGAGAAGAGAAACTTGTAAAAAAAAAAAAACCTTCTTTGGCAATTATCAGTCATTCTGTTGACCCTAACCAGAGTGTGTTGGAGAAGAATCAGAAATAATAACTTACCAACTTTGCAAATGCTTTATTCATATTTATTCAGTGACTCTACACAGTATTTAACATCACAAACTCTCACCCTCCCTCCCTCCCTCCCTCCCTCCCTCAACTGGATTAATCAATCCTCATTCGAGATGATCTTTTCACCTGGTTGGGAAAGGGCTTGCTGGCTGCTGGTGTTCCTTTCTGGGCACATTTTCTTACATCTCTCTCAATGCTTTCATTGTAGAGTAAAGTTTTACACTCCATGCTTAAAATTTCATGTACTCTCCATCCAGTCAGCAGGTGTGGAGAAACTCCCCTAGTATCGAGAAGGGTTTAAAGTTTTTTTTTTCATTTTGGACTTTAATGATTATTCTTCCAATTGGAAAGCTGGAACCTGATATTGTGGCTTCGATGGGGGTGTGGGGGTGTGTTGTGGAATGTTACAGCCTGGAGCAGAAGGGACGTTGCCTTGTACAGGTGCGCTCTGACTCCCGACCTAGAACACTGGTTTGTGGAGAGTCTTTCCTGAAAGTCCGTCTGTGTGAACCCTGATCTGTTAACCTGCTGGGCCAAGTGACTTTTCCTTCCTTTTCCTTCAGGTGATTCCTTTTATTTATTTCTGTTCCTGTACCTCTTTTCATATTCATGCTCCAACGGAACATCCTGACATCAACAATGTTTTTGTAGTGCTGTTTTTGCCAGCAGACATCTATTCTGGATTCTGGGTATTTTTGAATAATATTTTACTCCAGCTCTTATAGATTAAATAATAACTTCTGTTGTATACATCTGCATTTCCCGCATCTCTTTTGCCTTCCAGTGCCCGATAAATAGCAGATTTTTACTTTTCCGTTCCTCCTCCCCGCCCTTAACCAGTATTTTTGTTGTCGTGCTTTTGGTGTTGGTGGTAGTGGCAATGGTGGAGTGTATGTGGTGAATTATTGAAAACGGGATTTTTTTTTCAAGTCAGAAATATGATAAGATTGAATAAGCCTGGAGATACTCAGATCTTGTGATGTCATTAGGATATAGAGGCTCATCAGCAATTTAGTTCCAAAACAAGGTCTTTGACAAATGGTTAAATAAATGCTTGGTTTGACCAAGTCTAAATTTTGGAAGGTGATATTTTGCTGACTTCACCTCTACATTCTAGGCCAATGCTTTGATTCAAATGCAAAGATGGATACAGCTAAACTAATACAAATAAAGAAACAACTTTATTTGTAACTTTCCTATTGATTTATTTACATTGTTACCTTTAGCCTTTAGTTGGGGAAAAAAAAAAAACAAAAACACTTCATTCCCTGCACTTCTCCAGTCACTGTTTAGCTGCTGTATCTTCTTAGGCAATTAATTACAACAGATCCTGAATTTTTTTTTTAGCCCAGTGACTTTAGCAAATTTTCTTACATTTTCTGGGGTTCAAGGCTTAGCATTAATTTGTAAATCCTTTCCAGCTCTTTTTGGGTTATGGTAGTCCAGGACATGGCAATATTTTAAAAAATTAAATCCCTGTGCAGACCTGAGAGAAATGGGTAAATGTGCATATGGATGAGTTGTAGCTTTGTGTTCTCTTTAATGTGCAATTTTGGATCCATTAATCCTAAGACTTTGAAGAGCATAATCCAACAAGCCATTCAAATAAACATAACAGTGACTTCTTAGGAAGGCAGCTGGTTGTAATTGTTTCAAGATCAGCTTCCCCAAGAAGCAGAGATCTGCCAATTGCCATTGTGAGCCCCTCATTCTTGATTATTATTTGTTTTTATTCTTTGGATCTCAGACTCCCACCCACCATTTGTGTTTTCTATTTCCAGTGAAAAGGTTTTTGTATGACTTTAGCTCTACGCCCATAAGTCACTTACCCAAAGGTAAGGGTATCAGTCATGTTTTTGAAGGCCCCTGGGAAATTATGATGTTTGTGTGGGTGGTGAATATATTCCACCCTTCAAAGGGCAGGATTGCTGGATTAAGAGCATGGTCAGGAAAGCATAGCAGTCATTAAGCTGATCACTTTCCCAACAAAGAAACACTATGTAGTTTGACAGCATTAAAGATCAATACAGTGGAGCCCAACATAGGATAAAACAGAGTGTCAGGGTCTTGGCATAGCTTTCAAATACATTTTTTTTAAGATTTTATTTATTTATTTGACAGAGAGAGAGAGATCACAGTAGGCAGGCAGAGAGAGAAGGGGAAGCAGGCTCCCTGCCAAGCAGAGAACCAGATGCGGGGCTCGATCACAGGACCCTGAGATCATGACCTGAGCTGAAGGCAGAGGCTTAACCCACTGAGCCACCCAGGCACCCCACTTTCAAATAATTTTTTATGAACAATTGTCCTCAAAAAATAAAAATCATCAAAATAGCTTAATAAACTGGCTGGAGAATTCCAAATCTTAAAATATGTTCATAATATTTTATTATGAAAAGGATTTGCTTGCTTTTGAAATCTCATGACTTCTTTATTTGTTTCAGTCTCATTTTCTTATTTTACTGGTGCCACTCCCCTTAGTTGCTAAGAGTGAAGTTAAAACCACCACATTTATTTGTTGTAGAATAATTTGTTGTAGAATTACTTTATAGGTTCTCTCTTCATAGATTGTTTAATGATAAATGGTTTTCAAAACACTCCGTCCCAACAAAGAAAAAAGCTAATGGGCAGAAATCAAAGAAGATCCAGGAGCAAGTGCATTCAGGAGAGAAGTTCAGGTATGGAAAGTGAGTCTAGGGTAAGGAGGCGGGGCAGGAGACTTGTCTCTCTTACCTGTCTTCCGGGGACTGACTTCCTGCTTTACGAATACCTGAAGACTGTGATGAAAGGTGGTGCTGTTTCTGTCCATCCTTTTGGCTTGGTGTCTTAATGTTCTTTTGAAAATATAATTATAAAAAACATCTTAGACTATGGTACTGGAGACCTTCTGGAGGCTCCGAAAGCTTGGGTGGGAAACCACATTGCAGATTTGGTCTCAGAGTTCCAGATCCAGAGACTGTATTTTCATATGACATTTTCCGTTGGTTAGATTTATTGGAACAGCCTCCTGCCTCAGTTTCTTTATTGGTTGTTACAGATAAAAGCTGTATTTCGCATACGATCTTGTGAGGATAAGAAGTGTTAGAATATTGCTTAACACAGAATGTAAGCTGTCACTCTTAGTCTTATGAATTCTCAGCTGGCATATGTTGGCTTATTAATTCAAGGAGGTCCAGAATTATTTTATCCTCCTTTCAGAACATTCTATTCGTGACATCAAATTAATTGGGAGCTGCGTTACCTTTTAGATGACCCTTTCATGAGGAAAAAATAGTGGAACAAAGATCTAAGGGTTGCAATAGATGTTTTATTTGGATCTGAGAAAGTCAGCTACACCGCCCACCCACCGTGTGGTTCCCCAGGCTGCTGGGCGCACAGTCCTCAGAACAAAACATAATCTTTCATTTCTATGTATGTCTCTGCATCTCTCTCTTTCTCTCTCTCTCTGGATAAATCCCGTTTGATTTTTGAGCTACTGTGTCTTGTTTTCTAGATTTTAACAGGGCAGTCTTCCTTCTATTGACAATTCTTTTTAGTTCCTGCTGCTTATGTTACAGCTTTCATTCCAATGAAATGATATAGGATTCTTTTCTTCCTATTTCAGCTGGAAAAGCCCGGCTACTTAAAAATATTCCTGAAAATGATTATTGCTTATTTTACTGGAATGTTTTGTGGTTATCTGAGGCTTTAAGTACCAAAATTTAACTGGTCTACGCCATCAGTGATGGAATCGGCAGAAGGCAGGTTTAAGAAGTTAGAGACCTACTCAAGTCTGCCACTATTTATAGCCATGACTATGGACAAATTGAACTAACCTCTTATCTTCCTTACAATGAGACAATGAGAGAAGACATTTTCTCCCAAGAGTACCTGAACACCACCTCAAGAGACTGTTTAAATTATCAAATCAGACTACGCTTTAATGCAGAGTAATTACTTAGTTAAATTCTTACCGCACACACCAGCTGGTCGGGACCCGTGTTGAGAACAAGGTCAGCTATGAGCAAAATTTACTGTTATATTTTCCCTGGACATTAATTACCATATGAGATGAATCTTGTGCCTTCTACATAAAAGAGGTAGCATGTGAGGGTAAAAGGACTTTTAGTCATCTGATAGGAGAAGCAAGGTCAGTGTGATTAGACAGTAAGGATCAAAGAGGAGAATGGGATGGCTTACAGCTGAAGAGGTGGGCTGGGAGCAGGTTGTGCAGAGCCTTGTAAGTTATGCTAAGGTTTCCCACCCTATCCTAAGTGCTGTAGAAGTCGAGAAAAGGAATTTAAGTAGGAAAGTAGTACAATTAATTTTTATTTTAAAAAATAGCTGTGTTTCCAAATGAAGACCAGATTCGAGGACAGATTTAGCTATGGATGGAGTAAGGGTTGCTTGTCACTTCAACCATGACACAACCAACAGATACAGGCAGGTGGTTAGATGTCAACGCAGTTCTGGAGGATGATGTATAAATAATATATTTGCATGCTCTTGTACTCATGTATTTCTACCTGTGAATAGATTGATTTACATTGTCTTAGTGTCTTTGGGCTGCTATAAAAAAGTACCGTAGATTGAGTGGTTTATAAACAGCAGAAATTTATTTCTTATAGTTCTGAAGGCTGAGAAGTCCAAGGTCAAGGCACCAGCAGATTCACTGTCTGGTGAAAGCCACTTCCTAGATGGCTGTTTTTTCTCTCCAAACTCACTTGGGGAAAGGGGCAAGCTGGCTCTCTGGGGTTTCTTTCCTAAGGACCTGAATCCCAAACATGAGGGCGCCGTATTTATGACCTCCTAAACTGTCTCTCTCCTAATACCATCACCTTGGCGGTTAGGATTTCAGCATAGATGAATTTGGGGGGGTGGATACAAACGTTCAGTCCATAGCATAAATGTAGATGTGTGTATACAGAATATATATGTATTTATGAACATACATATAAAAAAGATATAAAACATACGCTAAAATGTTTACAGTAACCATATTCAAGGTTGTAGGATTTACAGCAATTTTTATTTCCTCTTTTACATTTTCTCTTTTCCTTATGTTATGCAATGAAAATATATCTAAATAAAGGTAACAGATATTTATAGAAGGTTATAGAAATTAAATTATAAATAGGGCTAACGTCAAGAGAGTCATAACTAACCAAGTTCTGTTACAAAAACTATTCCCCACACTCCAATATGTTGCAGTGCTTTTAACATAAAAAATATTTTTTTAGTAATTTTTTTAAAAAGGCAAATTCTTGGAGTGCCTGGGTGGCTCAGTTGGTTAAGGATCCAACTTTTGATTTTGGCTCAGGTCATGATCTCAGGGCCATGAAATAGAGCCCTGTGTCTGGCTTCATGCTCAGTGGGGAGTCTGCTTGGGATTTTCTCTCTCCTTCGGCCCCTCCCCTTGCTCGCTCACTCTCTCTCTCTCTCTCAAATAAATTTTAAAAAATCTAAAATAAATAAATAAATAAGTAAAGAAAATAAAAAGGCAAATTCTTGTTTTGTAGATTCTCTCAATTTGTCCATGAATTATGAATAGCTCTTAAAAAATAAGAAAATAACAATTAATAATATGGCTGATTTAATTAAATGTCCTTTGCCACTGAATGACAGGAATTTAATAATGCAACTTTAAAAATTAAATTCATGTTGGTGACCTGCAAATGACATGTGATATGTGGTATTTATATTTCCTCTTCTTCTCTCTGTTTCTGAAAATGTAATTAATCTTCATTGTTGTTTTATTTTTAAAAGCTAATATTGAAGAGGAATTATCTCCAGATTGTTAGATTAGAATCAATTAAGAGTTCTAAGTCAAATTAAAAAATTGACATCTACAGAGGTTTTCTTTTTCAACTTTAGCAGTTATTTTTTTCCCCTCATTATCTATCTGCATAAGAATCTAGGGCATTCTTACTTAATGGTATATAAGCATTAATCAATCCTAAGTGAAAACAAATGAGTTATATATATCTTTGTACTCCCTATTACTTAATATCAGATAATCAGTTCTTACTAGAAATTCTGAAGAAATATCTAAGCAGTTGACAAAAATGTTGTTTCCTGGTCTTCTCTTAGATGATGTCTATGATGATAAATATAAAATGTTTTAGCGATGGAAGAAATATCTTTATATTATTAAGTTATATATGTTTAGATACATACACAAATAAATAATGAAACAATAGGGACAGGAGAGAGGTGTCACAAATAACTCTGTCTAGGAGACAACCTGAAAATGTCTGTTTACAAAAATGTATAACCAATAAAAATAAATTTAAATTGCATTTAATGTAAAATTAAAGGTTTAGCTTTCTGTATGTCTACATAGTTGGCATTGCTTCTGCTCTATTGGGTACCTTCTTTTATTGGAATTTATTGTTATGTTAATTTCTTCTATCATCCCTTATATGATTATGTATATACTAAGCCAAGGTAGTGTACTCTTCTAAATAACTAAGAACCTTGAGCATCTTTTTGCTCATGTGTGCTAAATATGGGCAAGTAGGCTACATCGTGAAAATTGTAGTAATTTTACAGTGCTATAGGAAAATAATGAACCAGATATTTCTTTAAAAGCAGTTTTCCTTTGGTTTCTGATAGAGTAGAGAATCCTAATGGACAGGCAAGACAAATTATTTAATGTGCGAAATATTCATATACCTGTTGAAAGGATAACACATCGAATGTGAATATATCTTCTCTAGCTATCTACACTATCTGCAAGAGGAAGTCTTAGCAAGGTGCAAAATGCAATAGACATCTGCTGTCTATTTGTAAGGAGCACATTTCTTTCAAAGAGAAATATAAATGTGGAATGCAAAAGGCTTTCTGAGGAATCGTCTCATGCTTTCCTTGAGCCCCTCAGGAGGTCTCTGAGTGATGTTCTCCTCTAACGTGGAGAATCACCTATGCAGATCTGCCAGGGTGGTCCTTGTTGGCAACCTACAACCAGCCAGTCTTTTGTCTTGTGCTCAGTGGGTTGCCTGTGGTGATCATCCTGCCAGGATAGAGCTTCTTTTGGTCTCATAGTTTCTATTCACACCAACACTGTCTCTTCTGGTAAACTTTTCATTGTTAACAATTCAAACACTAACTTCTTCCCCACTCCCCATAAGCCAGGATAAATCAGCCATTGTCATGGCGGCTTCTCTGTACCTCCTCTGTCTCCTGGGAGAGTAGAGCATAGAATTCTGGTGAGGACACTGTCCTCATGCTTCTGTAACTATTGCTTTACTCATCTGTACTCTCCTCATTGGAATGCAAAGAAATGGTCTTAAACTGATTTTGGATTCCTAGAACCTTGTCCTGGGCTTGATTCATAGGAAGCGCTCAGCAGTTTGATAAGTTTTGACTTCTAATTCTCACAACCAACCATGTGGATTAGGCACCATATTCCTCATTTTACAAAAGAGTAAACCTAGATTCAGATTATTTAAGTGATGTGTCCAAAACCATTAGTATAAGTGAGCCTGAAAATAATTCCTTGGCTCTCACAAGATCTAACATCCAGAGGATAATTCTAGAATTACAGAACAATGAAAAACACTTCCGTGTGTTTTAAAGTGAGAGGAGAAAGTAAGACCAAAGTATATTTGTTTTCATTACAAATTTTTTTGAAAAATGTCTTCTTTCTATATATAGTCAGTAGGAAAGTCAAAATTTATGAAATAGGCACCTGAGATACTATTATTTGTTCTTTGAGAGAACTGACCTTTAACACTGGAGCAAAAAATACATTTTAAGAAATTCTGTAATTCAAAGCATTTTGCACTTAAGTCAAACTCACATAATTTTACCTCAGCAAAGGATTTGCTCATTTTTGATGTGTTCTTTCCTTTATTAATTCAGTACACGTTTCCTGCTCACATATGCTAAGCAGTGGCGCTTTGTTTAATCTTACCTTAGTCTTACACTTGTTAAAATACTGTCCCACACTGTACATTTTCAATTCAAACATAGAATTAAGGTTCTTGGTGATTTGGGGTGGTTTTTAAATCTTAGGTTTTATTTATTTTGCAACAGGACTTCTAGTTTACACGGAATATATGTTCCACCAGGGCTACGCCTTCCTCCTGTTCTTTGAATTGCCATCATTTCTACAAGGCTTTCTCCTCTTCTAGAGAATTATAGAGTGTTTTGTGATTGTCATTGTTTGATTTAGAATTATAATATAGGACATATATTGAGTATATAGTTTTATATTTGAGCAAAATCACAAGTATATCAACATTGCCAGGACAGTTTCCCCACAAGGCTGTGATTTCTGAGTATTTGCCCTCTAACTTGAAGAACACAACAAAATGTAATTTCAGGATTTAAAATCTAAGCAGGATTGGTGCTGCTTCATCAGGGGAGCATTGGGAGCATTGAGCATTCGGAGTAAACCAAATACCAGAATGGCTAAAAGAAATCTTCTCCTGGAGCCCATTAACCTTCAAGAAGCCTTAGCTTTTCTTTCCTGACACAAGTGAAGTGAACAGGATTTTAATAAAAGTCCTGCAGCAGATATACCTGAAGGGTCAGAGCTCAGGATAAAGCTGCCAACACTGCAACTTTAAGAAAACATCCTGAGGACCTTTAATAACACTGGGTCTGCCAGTGCTCACTGCGGAAGATCTGTATTTTAAAATCCTATTTGAGAAACTGATCCCCCATTTGACAGGATCATGGCCTTTAATCTTATTTTTGGTGTGCAGCAGTTGACTGTATGCCCTGTAGGGGCTGGCCTTTTGTGTGGCTCTGAGGACCTCAAGAAATATTTCTCTGTAGTGATAGGTATGCATCCCTGTCCTCAACTGGGACATTCTGATCACCCATCTCATTAATACTAAGTGGCGCTACATCTTCTAAAAGTGGAAGGAGCTTAATATTAACAGAAGTAGAGTCCGCTCATGTAAGCTTCTACTCCATGCATTTTCATTTTTGTCTCTTAATCTCTCTTCAACGCTTTATAAATTGAATAATCCCTGAAATCAGGAATTGGTAACATACAACAATAATTTCAGTATCTCTGTGTGCAGTAACAGGACGAAAGTAAAATTACCACTATAAACTCATCAGGTATTATAATTCCCATTTAATAATGAGTAACCAAAGACTTTTAAAAATTAAGTAATTTGCTCACATTATACATGTAATAATTAACAATGCCAGAATTCACTGTTTTCAGATCATTGAGTCTCAAAAACTCATGCTGCTTACAGTCTCTAAGACATAGTTCTCCATTTCTGGTCCCATCATATCCATTTAAATCAGTTGAAATGAACAAATAGGTTTTCGGAAGCTTGAATAAAGCCATTAGTAGAAAAGAAAATCTTGCTTTAAACTATTTCAGAGCATGGACATAGAGGACGACTTCCACATGCTTTTTGTGAAGTATTTTCAACAAAGGCAAATCTGGCAAAGATTTTTATCAAAACAAAGCCAAAAAACAAAAACAAAAACAAAAACAAAAAAACCCAAGCCCCAAAACCCATCTCAAACCACACTCATCTATGAGCATCAACGCAAACATTTAAATAAGATTAAACAGAATTCAACAGCACATTAGAAAAAAATGTATCATGAACATGCAGGGATTCTTAAGGACATGAAAATGATTCACCATTAAGAAGTCTAGTGATATGAGTCATCCTATAAATAAAGCCAATGAGAAGACAGTTCCCAGGGATGTTAAAAAGGAATTTGACAAAATTCAATACTGATTTTTAAAAATAAAACAAAAACCAGAAAAATCATTGTTAAATAGGAATTGATGGATACTTCTTTAACATGCTTTTACATTTGCATGTCTATTTATATCCATGCCCAAATCTATATTTCTGTCTCCAAAAGCCAGCATTTTGCTAGCATCCACCATAAAGGCCAACACTAGAGGCATTCCCACTGGAACAAGGTTCTGCTGCCCATTATTTTTACTATCATTTAACTTTCTATTGGAGATAGATAACAAAGAAAGCAATTAGAGGTACACAACTTGAAAAGAAAGAAATAAAACTACCTCTATTTGTAGATGATATGATTATTTGAGAAACTGAGAAAAATCAGTGGAACAACTACCAGATACAAACAGATAATTTAATAAAATAGCAGGGTATAACTTTAACATGGAGAAATCAATAGCCTATATGTAATTAAATAAAAGCAGGTTTGAAGATGTAATAAAAGGGAAGAGAAAACTCCTTACCTCAATTTCAAATAATAACAGTTCCCGATATTTTTTCTTTCCATTTGGGAGATGGGACAAGTGTGGTGTGTGCGGAGAACAAAGAGAAGGTCTTGTGTCTCTGTAGAGGAGGAAAGGGGCAAAATCCAACGGAAGACCTTGTAGGTGGTTCTTACAATAGTTTGGGAGTGGGTTGGGGGTATGAGCAAAATAGATAAAGGGGTTTAAGAGCTACAAACTTTCAGTTATAAAATATAAGTCACAGAGATGAAAAGTCCATTATAGGGAGTATCATCAACAATATTATAATAACTTTGTAAGGTGATCATGGTGGCAAAACTGAGTAATGTACAGATTTTTTGAATTGCATATGTAACATTATATGTCAATTATACTTCAGTGAAAATAAATAAAAAGATTGGGGTGAAATAGAAGTGGTGCTTTAGAAAAATTAATCACAGAGGGGCACCTGGGTGGCTCAGTGGTTTAAAGCCTCTGCCTTCGGCTCGGGTCATGATCCCAGGGTCCTGGGATCGAGCCCCACTTCGGGCTCTCTGCTCAGTTGGGAGAATACTTCCCTTCCTCTCTCTCTGCCTGCCTCTCTTCCTGCTTGTGATCTCTGTCAAATAAATAAATGAAAAATCTTTAAAAGAAAAAAAAAAGAAAGAAAAAGAAAAATTAATCACAGGAAAAAAAAGCAGATAGGACATGATGAGAACCTGAAAAGATGAAGGAGTGGTATAAATGATTCTATATAAGTAGGACAAATGTAACATATTTTAAAGGATGTACAATCTCTCTCTCTCTCTCTTTTAAGAGAGAGGGAGGCAGGAGGGGCAGAGGAAGAGAGAGAATTTTAAGCATGTTCCATGCCCAACATGGAGTGCTTCTCAGGGCTAGATCTCACTACCTTGAGACCGTGACCTGAGCCAAAATCAAGAGTCAGATGCTTAACCAACTAAACCACCCAGGTATCCCAGAAAGGCCGTACAGTGTTAACAGTTGCAACCAGACATTTGTAGAAGGCGGTGGCTTAATTGAGCAAGTGGGAGAAGGTTGACTAGAAGGCTTATAGAATCATTTGGGGGTGGGGCTGGAGACACCAGTCAAAGCAGTGCTGTGGAGACTGTGGTCAGTAGTTCTTCCACCAATATTTTTCCTTTCTGACCTCATCTCTTGCTCAAAATCACTCAACAGTTAGGAAGCAGTCAGACTTCCAGTATGAAACCAAAACTAACCAGACACTTCTTTTTTCTCAGACATTTTCCTTTGTTCTCCCACTCCCATCCCCTAAAGCCAAATGCAAGGTGAAGGAGGAGGAGAACAAAGGGAAAAACGGGTGAAAAAGTCCTGTTGGAAGTCATTGGGGAGTTCTGTAGGTTTTCTCAACCACGCATGAGTTGAAAGGTACAAATTAAGGCCCACCAGACATCATCAAGGACGTCGTTTGTTGTACTTCAACCAACAAGCCCATCCTTCAGTCCTGTTGGTTTCTGTTCTCAGCCAGGGACTCTCCACCCACCATATCCCCCAGCCTTGACCACCTGGGTAAATGCCATGTCATCAGAAGAGCCCACCTTACTGTTCTGTATTCCCCAAACCTTGCTTTTTTACCTGACATACATTTAGTTGTTACTTGTCTTCTCCCCATAGAGATATCTTCATGATACCAGAGGAATGTTTTTCTGTTTTCCTTCATTACTGTATTTCCAGAGCTAAAACTAGAGCCGCCACATCACAGGCAGCCAGTAAATATTAGTTGAATTAGTAAATGAGCAAAGTGAGTGAGTGAGCAATTTCTGGTAATAGTATCCTACAAAACTCTCGTAGTCATGTCTTATTTTGTAATCAAGACAACTTTGAAAAGGGAAAAGCCTTGGAGAACTTTTTCTTAAAAAAGCGCTATAAGGCTAGACTTCCAGAGGTTTGAAATCCCTTGACTTTTAGCAGAACTTCCTTCTCAGAAGACAGTTTTGCTCTGTCATTTTAATCCATGCAAAAATATACCTACATATATACATGCATGTATGCATACATAAACTTTTATAAATTCTGTACATATTCTCTCCTGCTCCATTTTAATTGACACAAAATCTGTATGTTTCACTTAAAATTGCTTTTTATGTAGGAAATCTTCCCTTGGATTTTTTTCCTATAGGGAGTGGAGATATTAAAGAATAGATCACAAAACATTTTTAAAGATTTAAAAAAAACATAATGTTTAGTCCTTGCAAGTAGTTTGTCTTTTGCATAAGCAAAGAGTACGCTTATCTATAGAATATATATTTAAGAAAACCATTACTTAGATCTAAGATTCTGGGTACCTTCAAATTATAAACAAAGCCGATAAATAAATAAATGCATACATGCATAAATAAATACATAAATAAATAAGCAATACCTATGCTACATAGATCTTATTAATAGAAGAAAAAGTATATTGTGGTCGTCTTTTATTCTTGAGGTCACTGGTTTTCCAAGAGGGAAGAAATTACCTGTTTGTTTTTTTCCTACATTTTGGTTACATCTTAAGCCCTTTTTCCAGCCTTTCTCTTTGTCTTGGATTATTTCTTCTTTTAGGAAATCTTCAGACCAGCCTTTGTAAAACCTCAAGATTCTCTGTGGTTTTAGTACTATTTTTTCACTCTATACAAGAGACCATTAGTTCATTAAACTTTTAATGATGGTGATAATCATTAACAACTGATGTATTATTCATATTAATACTACCAGAAAACAAATTTGAAAGAATTATTAAGTTGCTGCTCCATCAAGGATCATGATATTGATTTTTTTTTCTGATTTGCCACTGTATTATGATTAGCTCTGCCCAGAATATATTTTTAAGGATTTTATTTATTTATTTGAGAGAGCACGAGCACTCAAGTGGGTGAAGGGGAAGAGGGAGAAGGAGAAAGAGGCTCCCCATTGAGCTGGGAGCCCACAGGGAAGCCTTCCCAGGACCCTGGGATCACGACCTGAGTGGAAGGTAGATGCTTAACCAACTGAGCCATCGGACACCCCAAATATTACTCTTAAGTAGTGCTGTCCAATTTTTCCAGAATATTCTGCAGTAACAGAGATACTCTACATCTGCCTTGTCTGACATGGTAGCTATTAGCCATGTGTGGCTACTAAGCACTTGAAATGTGGGTAACACAACTGAAGAAGTGGATTTTTAATTTTATTTCATCTTAATTGAAAGTATTCCCATTTGGCTAGTGGCTGCCGTACTGAAGACCACAGCTCTGGCTTATCACTCCATTTCTGTATTTTTTGTTCTGTCCTCTCTCCATATCTGTCTGAGAACTGAGGAAGTTGTCTTGTACCTCTGGTTCCATGATTAGCTTAGAAAAACAGTTCTCTACCTGTCGTGGACACAGTAAGGACCCGCCTGATGAGCCTGTGAGCACGCCACCCTGCATAATAAAGGGACTCTGCAGGTGTGAGTAAATGAAGGCTTTTGAGAGGGAGAGATGACCCTGGCTTATCCGAGAGTGCCCAGTGCAATCACTAGTGTCATCCTCAGAGGGAGGCCTGAGAGAGCTGGAGCAAAGGTATAAGAGCAGTAAGGACAGAGTGGGCATCAGAGAGGAGGGAGGACCCTGAGCTGCTGGCTTTGACGCTGGAGGAAGTGAGGAAGGCATGCTGGTGGCCTTGGAGGCTGAAAGAGCAAGGAAATGAATTCTCCCCTGGAACCTCCATAAGGAAGGCAGCTCTGTGGACACATTTTAAACCGCAGACCTGCAGAACTGCACGATAATGCATTTGTGTTGCTTGAAGCCACTATGTTCATGGTAACTTGTTAGAGCAGCAACGGGAGATGAGCAGACTGCCCTAGAAGACCCCGTCTGCCCAGTACACGAGTCTGTGGTGATGCTCCCTGGACGGGGCGGGGACTCGACTGTGTATGCCCCTTCTAAGTGCCTGGGCGCACCGATTTTGTAACGCTGGCAACCCGTGTAGCTTCTAAGACCTGTGGCTCTGAAGCAGAAGGATGCTTGTGAGTAAAATATCCCTGTCACGTGCCTCCTGCTGCGAGGAGGCGTCTCCTCCTACGGGTGTGAAGGCACTGAAGGAACACCACTGCCCCCTCCCTCCTAACCCCACCGCCCCCCAGCTATGGCTGCATCCGCTGAAGAAATGCAGAAAAGCTGTTTTATTCATGTTGTTTTGGTTTTTTTTACAGTTTGACTTAGCTTTTCTTTTAAACCACCTTCATTTTGAAGTTAATCATTTTGAAATTGAGCTTCGAGTGCACCTAGTCAGCTGCACCCCATCGGAGAAGAACAAGCGTCCTTCTTTTTCTTGTAAAGATCCTTTTGTTTTGTTTTGTTTTTGCCATGTCATTCCCTATGTGAGTTTCACTTAAAAGAAAATTGGCATTAACTGTAAGACGCTACCTAAAGCATCTGTCGGTGCAGCTGGGTATCATGGGGCTGTGGAACAATCGGGATTTCACCTCATCGTTCTGTATCTGGTTAGGGCAGTCAAGCAGAAATTTTGATTTTTCTACTTACACAATTGCTAGGCTGAATACATTGACTTCTTACTTTGGAGCAGAATTCTTGTTTGTTTACTTGTTTCTGTTTTTGTTTTTGTTCCATGGCGGGGCAGATTTCTGTTATGGTGGTATATCCTGAGTTAACCTCAATCATGACAAACCAGAAATGAATTTCTAGATGTACACAGAAGGAAAATGCTACGGACTCGTGCCTGCTTCTCAATCCAAACAGAGATGGGAACTTGTCAGTGCACTTGAAAAGGAAATATTTGTGAGGTCTTCTTTGCAGTAGTGACAAAAATAATCAACACTAAAAAAAAAAAAAAATCAAATGATATGATCAGCAGTAAACTCAAGTTTAGACTTGAGTAATTAGGTTTGGGAATACATTTTTGCTACTGAGGCATAAACCCCTAAAAACTCACAGTTTATTAATTATCTGAAACAGACAGAAAACCTTCAATGTTTTGACATAAACAAAATGTCATAACAGCTTAGAGAGAATAAAGTTCAATCAAGAACATCTAACCAGAAGCAAATTATAGCCTATCAATTTTTCTATAAGGCAATCAGACCACTTTTAAGTAAGATAATAAGTCTGTAGAAATGAGCTGTTTGTAATTAAAATGAAGCATGCCAAATTATTTCATGACCATTTATAAAGTCAAGTGCCTGTTAATAAAACAGTTAGATTTTCATTGTTATTACTTTCTTTAAAATTATTTCCACTCAAGATGAATTATTTTCTTGAAAGTACTCCAGCTTTGGGGAATTCTGAGATTTAAGTATTCTGGGTTTGAAAAAAACTCCAAGTGTCTCCATAATTTCGACTCTACTCTATACTTGAAATGTTGAGTGAGGGTTCTTATTGGCTCCAAATCTATGAGGCGAATAATCGTCATTAGTGAATGACTTGTATTTTGACATACCATATATTTTGTCTATTTCTAATGAACTGAAGAGTAGTAGAAGAATGAGTTTGTTTTATACATGGAAAGTTCAACTTTGTAGTGTCATTGGAAATAACTTTATGATATCTATCATAGAATAGTGATCGAAATAACAATATTGCCTTTCTGTCAAATACTTGTGATATCTTGATTTCTGATCCTAAAACTAGATTGAAGATGAAGTACCTAATTAGGAAATGACAGTATGTGAGTGGAGAGTTAACAACCAGAGATATGAACAACAGGACATCTGCCCAATATTTAATACTATTATTAGTCATGATTTAAAATAGTTAAAGTACCTTTTATCTCTCCTCAACTTTGCTCTTTTAAGTTCTAGCCATGATAGATTCCTACAATGCATAATTTACCAGGCTGTTAAGACCTCCATACCTAGTCTTGCCCACTTGTTCTCACATCTAGGAGTTCCTTCTTAGCTTTTTAACTCTTACTATCCTGTAGACACCTCAAACACCATGTCCAATGAGCTTCCATGATGACTAGCGCCCCCCCTCCCTCCACTGCCGCCATAGCATTATATGCATGACTACCTGCCTCTCTGGGAGTATTTTGTTCAGGTTTCTGCAGTAACACTTACTACAGTGTGTTGATTTTACCCATTCCCTTAGACTCCCCAGAACTTCATACAAGGCACGGAACATAATAGGTGCTCAAAAAGTAATCTTTCTGTTTACAAACAAGGCGTAAAGTATTGTCCACTTCTCATTAATTATTTCTGCAGTGAACCGTAGAAGACATCTTCTCTGAAAAACATTTCATTTTCTAACCCTTTATGACATTAGTCCATTTAGTCACACTGCTGATTTCATTTTTTTGGTTAAAAAGTAAATTCTCATATAGAGCCCTAAAGATAACATCTTCAACTCTACATAAGGACAAATCAGACAATCTTCAGCATTTCATTTTGGAAGAAAATCAAATTAATGAGATAGTTGTTCTACGCCATGCTACCCAGGATTTGTAGAAATGAGTTAAAGCCCTAAATAAGAATAATTTCGTAATGATTTATTTCTGTATTCTTGCTTAGCCAGGTGTTACCGTAAATAGTGATAATAGTGGGTAATCAACTGGAGATTGTCTTGTAATAAATATATCAAAGGGAGAAGTAACAGCAATGAACATACTTCCTCTGAAACTCCTAAGTATACAAAAAAAGAGATGATTATATTTGAATTACACATGGTTAAATAATATTTACTAGTACAAGGTGTTTGTGGTGAAAGAGCCATTTATTGACATTGATGAGATCAGATTTGAGGACTGGAATCCTTGATCTCTTTCTAACATAAACAAGTATGAACACTAGACAACCACGAATAAAGATACTAATCTGAATTTTTAGTCTCTGGCAAAAACAAGCTGTGAGATCTTTGGAAAAGTGTTCAGTATGTTTGGCCTTGATTATGTGCATCTCCAAAGGAAGTGTTAAGAACAGGGTGTTTGTTTTGTTTTTTAATTTTTTACAACCTGAAAGTTCTTTGATTATTTTTGTTCTGGGACATGTATGTCAGATGAAGAGAAATTCCTTGTGTGATTTTCCTCAATTCGGTAGTTTGTCAGCATGGATTTATTGAAGACCTACTGTGTCTCAGGAGCTGATCCAAGTCTTAAGAGACAGCTGACCTAAGGAAATGTTGAGCGTAGAATGTAGAATTTAGCTGTGTTACAGTGAATAATGATGGGATAAAACAAAATGTTATGTCATGAAACTGTTAACCCCAAATCCTCTGGCCTCTTAAAGGATAATTGCCTGCCTTCGCACAAACATTTTCAAATTCCCCATCCCATTAGCAGACATCTCCTTTCTTTACTCCATGGAGAACCAAAATCTGCATATAGCCTTTTTTGCAAATAATACCCATTACAAATTGCCTCTGACAGAAAGATTTCCAACCAACTCAAATTACCAATTTGCCTTCCACAGACACTAGCATGTTTTCCAGAAAAAATAATAAGTTAAACAGTGAGGATAACAAAACCATAGCAATTGTTTAAATTGGCTACCACACGATTTGTTTCAAATGAGCTGTTAAAATAATGTCAGAGATATTCCTTTCATAGTCTTCCTTGTACAAATAAAAAAAAAAAAAAAAAAAAAAAGAAGAAACTCCATAAACGTAGTATACCTATTGGACTCTGTGTCAAAAATAAACAGATAGATAAATAAAAGAAAAAGGAAAAAAATAAGTGAAAGAGCCAGACATTGGAAAGAATGTGTCCAGACACTCAAATGTTTCAAGGACGGTAAACCCATGTTGTTTTCTTTGCCTGTTTGTTTATTTCTTGGGAAGTAAGAATTACGATTTATCTGTATATTACATACTTCCCAAAGGTCTCTGCTTTGCAACTGTCATTCTCCACTGTAACTTAGGACAGTTACGTAGGTATCTAAAAAGTACTAGACAAACACCTGTGCCCAAGTCCAGGCTATGCCATAAATATGCTCTGTGACCTTGGGCTCACTAATTTCACTCAATTTCCAGTTTTTAGTTTCTTCATCTTGTTTTACAAAAAAATCTGTAAACAAGAGGTTTAAATGAGGAGTTCAGTTACTCTTTCTGCCTTTAAACATTTACCATGCTATTTCAGTGGTTTTGAATTTTCTTTGAACCCCGAAGTAAACAGATGTGAATTTTGAAATTAAAAAAAAGCTAAAACAAAGAGAACAACCACAACAAAAACCCACCAAAAACACATACATGTATTATGATCATTTCATGTCATCATAATCTTAATAGGTTATTAATTTAAGGTTTTGGGGCAAAATTTGAAAGGTCTTCAACACTGTTGGTGGAAATGGATGTAGTGTCAGATTTCTGAGGCCGCATAAACAATCTGTTGGGTCCATGGTCAAGGGAACGACACTGATACAAAGCGAAGGTCAAGCAAAGCTTTATTTCGTGCCAAGCATTGAGAATCAAACTGACCAGCCAGGGCCGTCTCTTAGAAAGAGGCAACCTCTCTCTGCCTTACAGACTAGCTTTTAAGGGCAAAGGCCATGTGGTTGGGTCTGGCCACACACAGGTGGCCAATGAGATTGTAACACACAGAGAAAGTTGCGTAGTCATGCTAGGTCACACATAAGTGACCAATTGAATTACAATTTACCCTACAGTAGATATTTGAACTAGCCTATCACCTTGGTCAGAATTGGCGCCCACAAGGTGCCCAAAGGGCGGGGCCCACACTCCTTGGTAGCTAGGGAGACAGTATGCACCCCCACTGATTGGATACCTCCACCTGGCCTGACCCACCCTTGTGGGCTTTGTTACCTGGTTTCTGGGACTTGTTTTTAAGTAAGTCCCCTGGGGGAAGGGGGAGCAGGGACAGTTTAAGTTTTACTGCATCAACAACAAAGTCACTGTTTAACTGGATCTGGCTAAATAGGCCCTTACAGATCTGTCTGACAAAGGAGCTTGGTTATAATAACCCTCCCCTACTGTGTATCTCATTCGAGGTTTTTCTATCTCCTTTCAGTGGGGACAGCAGTCCCTCCTAAAGATTGTGTGTATGTGAATAGTTTACTCTTGTAGGGAGATTTCTGTTTGTTTCTGGACGGCTGACTTAAAAAAATCAGAACCTACATGCACGGTACAGAATTATTCAACTCAAGTATAAGGCAGGGTTTATTACCAGTGTTTGAACAGATTCTAATCCTTATCACTGTGTCATTTTAAAGCTTATCATATCCTCTGGTTTGACAGGGTTAGTTCTAATTTTCAAAGTCCTGGGCCAAATGTCTGTGTGTCATGGGAATATCCTGGGTATTCTGTATTCCCAAGTCAGGGGAGTCTTCATTTAACACATGATGTAATCACAGACTTTCTTCCTTCATTCAGTTCTTCACTGGTTACTGTAGTTTTCTTCTCTGGAAGGAGGATTGGGGCAAACGTCATTGAGGCTCCTGGATACGACGTCCAGATTGAATAGGCATTTTTTCAGTTGTTTTATTTGAGTAGAATGCACACACAGTAGTTTCAGGTATATGAGGTAGTGATTCCGCTCCTCTGTACGATACGCTATGTTCACAAGCGGACCTCCCATCTGTCATTACACAACACTGTTACAATACCATTGACCAAACACCCTATTCTGTACTTTTCATTCATTCATGATTTATTCACTCCCGTAACTGGAAGCCTGTGTCTCCTTTTCCCCTTCATCCATTTTGCCCATCACCCACCCCCCTTCCCTGTGACAACCATCAGTTTGCTCTCTCTATATTTATAGGTCTGATTCTCTTTTCATTTGTTTATTTTGAATATACATTTTTAAAAAGTTAATGTGTGTGTGTAGCTTGTGTGTGTGTGTGTGTGTGTCTATGTGTGTGTCTAACATAAATGAAAACATTGCCTTATTGATATATGGAGAACAAGGATCTATTAATTATACAAATCATACATTTCTGCTTTGGGTGAATTTTTTTTTTTTAAGCAAATGTATTCTACATCAACTTTAAGAAGCCATTTGTGTCTCTCTGTTTTTTAGAATACTGGTTTCATCATGTATGATACTTTTTATACCTGCCAACACTGAAAATAGGACATTTTAAATGTTCTTCATTAGTAAATATTTGGGAGGTCAGAATACAAAGATGCCTATCCAAAGGGATGTGGTCACTTTGATTTCAGGGTTGTAAGAAGTGGTGAACCAATTAAAAAGACATTGCACTTCATGGGGTGCCTGGGTGGCTCAGTGGGTTAAAGCCTCTGCCTTCGGCTCAGGTCATGATCCCGGGGTCCTGGGATCGAGCCCCGCATCGGGCTCTCTGCTCGGTGGAGAGCCTGCTTCCTCCTCTCTCTCTCCCTGCCCCTCTGCCTACTTGTGATCTTTCTCTGTCAAATAAATAAATAAAGTCTTAAAAAAAAAGACATTGCACTTCAAATATTATATGTTTTATGCAAATTTTCCTCATTTTTTAAAAATATTTTTTAAAATAAATTGCATGTATGCCTTTGGAAGCACAAATTGTAAAATAATTTTACTATTGGTCTCATGGTAATTTGTTAATAATATCACTTCCTCTAAAATAGTTCATCATCTTAATCTCATAAAAATATAATTTTATAGTATTCTATAAAAGTTAACTTATACTGTACTTAATAAAAGAAACCTATAAATTTATGGAGTTTCATTCTTATGTTAACCATTATTTTATTATCCTTCTACTACCCTTACTATCCTGGTATTTCTTGATTTTGATATTTCTTGATATGGATTAACTTGTCAAAATACTGTCTTTGCTAGACTACTGGGTTTTGCCAAGTTTGGGCTTGCTATTCTAATAGCTATATCAGTATACGACGACTTCACTCATTTTTCAGAGTAAAGGGCTTATGTTAAATGTGTGTTTCTTTCGTCTACAAATAAGATAGCATTCTGTAGAGGCAGAAATTATGTAAAGCCTTTGGTCAGACAGTTTGACTTACTGTATAATGGTATTATGTTTATATGATAGATTTGAGAGAAATGGACCAGATAATCCAAAACTCACTTAGAGTGCAGCAGTCTGAGACGTTCTCTGTTCCTGCATTCATATACTAGCAAAATGATACTACAAACCATTTCCAACTATCTAAATGGACTGATAATTCACTTACTCAAAATTCATACAACAGTTATTTATTGAGTACATTTACTGAGTACATGCCAGACAGAATTCTAGGCAATGGATAAAGGGTAGTAGACAGATATAGTTCCTGCCATCATGGAAAGCATAGTTCAAAGAGAAGCCTGACAACAAAGATATTATTAGGTATACAATTAGAAATTGTAATAGATGAAAAAGAGAGCAAAAAATTGTAGTGGACACGAGGGTGGTGACTACTTCATATTGGAAATGTGTGTGTGAAGGCACAAGGGAAAGAGAATGACCCATTGGTGAAGCAGAAGGAAGGCAGGTGTCATGAAAAGATAGCGGGAGGAAGGGGAGCACAGATTGGCAACAGAGAAGCAGGCAGAGTGGATCATGCAGAGACGGACAGGAGGTCCACATTTTCTCAAGTGCGATGAGAGCACATCAAAAGTCTTTAAACAGTAGTGTGACATGATTTTAAAGTTGACTCTGGCATTTTATTGAGAATAATTTAAAGCAAGCAAGAACAGACAGGAGGAGAGAGTAGGGAAACATCGTAATCCAGGGAAAAATGATGCTGGGTTGAAATGAGTAGGTAGAAGTGCAGAAAGTGGACACATTTGAGGCAAGTTTTGGAATTTTCATTCACAAAGCTTTGCTGCTGTTTGATGTAGAAGTGATAGAAACGGGGATGTAAAGAATAACTTCTGCTTTTCTGAGACGAGCAACCCGACAGATGGTGGTGCCGTTAACCGAGATGAGACTGAGCAGGAGAGTGAGAAGGTTAGGGAGTAAAGTCCTTGTGATGCCTCTGATACATCCAAGTGAATATGTCAAGAAGCCAGTTAGATATGCGGGTGTGACTCTCTCCAGGGAAGTTTGAACCAGGGAAACAAGCTTGGAGCTGTCCTCGACAGAACCCGGGACTGAGCCTGAGAACTTCAAAATCTAACGGGTGGGGCAGTTAGGGTGGGGCCAGGAAGCAGCTGAGTAGATGGTCCCAAGCTGGAATGTTATTCAGAAACCAGACTCCTTGAAATAGTCCTTCACCATCCTCTTGTGTTCAGAGATGCCTGTCCCAGGTCTTGCCATCATTGGTTCATTTTAGGAATGAGGCCAGGAGAGACTAGAAAGAAAGAACAGTGCATGTCCTTTCCCTTTCAAGGCTTAGCCCAGACAGTGCGCTCACAGGGAGCTTAGTCACGCCCCCCCAACCCTAAATTAAAAGGAGCCTGGAAAATGGTGTCTTTAGCTGGTTGGCTCTATGTTAAATAAGACGTAAATTCTGTTGCCCTAAAAGGAAGAGAGCATAGATTTGGGGAAACGATGCGCGGGAGGTTATTGACTTCTTTCCGAAGCCTGATTCTTTACATTTTTTTTCCCCTCGGAGACCGGATACTCTCCCTTCCAAAAGCAGATGGCCACATGAAAGAGAGAAGATATCGGAACAAAATAAGAGTTATGATAAGAAGGAAGAAAGGGGACAGGGCTGTTGACCAGATACCCATAACTTTCTGCTATAATCCTCAAGGTGGATGCAAGCTTTCTGCTCTGGCCAAACCCAACAATTCATTATTCTATAGCCACATTTTGCTCTTACTCATACTGGTGTAAGCCTTTGCTTTCCCTCCATGGGGGAAGGTACTTCTCTTTTCTTTCAGGCTAACCTGAATCTGTGCTTCCTTCAAAGATTAATTTTTCCATAAATCTCAGTGTACCCATATAATAGTGATATATTATCCTAATTCTGTACCAATATTTTTAATATCAGGCATAGAGAGAGACCTGAATTGCCAATTGCATTTTGATGAATAAATACAATTTCTTGAGGATAAAGCTGCCTTTATTCTTTGTTTCTCCAGAGTTTGTTTTAGAGTGTCTTGATTGATTAAAAAGAACTTACTGTTATTTATCTAGGTTAAATACTATTGGGCCTGGAGACAGGTGAAGAACTCGTGATCTTTGCAGGTCCCTCTCCTCCTGTGGGCCTGTGATCTCTTAAAAGATGTTTTATTCATAAAACAATGGGGAATACATTGTAATACTCTAACTCAAAGTAAATTAACAAAGCAAAATAGAGTGAACTCAGGTTTTATTACAACAGAAATTATTTTTAAGGTGTTTATATGGTAAGGCTACAATTAATGATTGATATGGTTGTCTGGAAATGTGTAATTGTTGGAAAGATGCAGACCAAATATGCTTGATTATTCTTAATGGAAAATTTGGGCATAATGCAAGAGGTATAATAAATATCTCTGCATTTAAATATTTCCATAAATAAATGCTTGTTGAAGTGGCACCATCAATATAACATTAAGTTTTCTGGTTGTACAACTATAAAGTTGTTGTAGTTATGTAGTAATGAAATACTAAATTAGTTGCTGGAATTATGATTACTTCTCTATATAATTTCAGTTTGAACAGGAAAAAAATGTAAGGCAGTGATATATACTCCATAGAGAGTATGCCTTCAACTAAAATTGAAATCTAATTAGTGTGAAAATAAAAGTACTAAAATATCGTTGAGATCAATATTGACGGTAATGCAGAAGAGAACTCTGCCGTGATTGTGAAAATAGCTCTGAGAGCCAGCGGTATAAAAAATAGCATTTAAGAAATCAAACTTTCTAAATGAATTTCTGGGCTTGATAAGCAAAATTAAAATTGGGAGCTAAGATGAAAGGAAAAAAAATAAAATTCAAGAGGTAATTTGCTCTGGGATGGTAATTTATAAATCCCTCTAAATAATTTTCCAATAGTTCACAGAATACCCTAAACCTAACCTGAAGTTTTCTTTTCTAAACTTTAGAGCAGTCTACAGCCATACCACCCTGAACGCGCCTGATCTCGTCTAAACTTTAGAACAAGGTATATTTAAGGAGCAAGTATAGAATCTGTACTAATCTCTAAGCAGATTAAGAATCGCAGGCTGACCTCTGTACAATAACTAAGCAGGTGAGAAACCTCAGCTGAGTCAGACTGAGAATATGGAACTTGATTTTTAAGGCCAAATGAAACAGTCCTTATATTCTGTGATGATTTTCTATGAATTAATAAGGTCGAAACTCAGGTGTTGGGAAATGATCACACCTACCAAGTGGGATTAGCAGATTATCATATTGTCACTCTGAGTGGAGAAGGACTGTACAGACCAAAACTGCCCTTCCTTCATACTGTCTCCGCCCCCCCCCCCCCCCCCCATCCCCCCCCCCCCCCCCAACTCCACCCCTGTGCCCTCCCATCTGGGCAGTTTCTCCTCTTGGTGCCCTCATTCTTCTTTGAGACCCAGAGCTGGAATGCTCTTGAGCTTTGTCATTCAAAATGAGGTCCTCTGACCCGCAGCTTGAGCATCACTGGAGAATGTTTGAATTGCAGACTCCATCCCATACTTAAGTAATCAGAGTCTTCATTTTAACCAGATTTCAGCGACTTCTGTGTCCCTGAAAGTTTGAGAACTTTGGCGTACCAGCGGCTCAGGATATTAGCAAAAGCAAGCTATTCAGAGAGACACTCCACCGTTAATCATTATTGGGTATTGTGTGACTGTATTTCAGAGCAACACTCTGGTTTTTATATGGGGTTCTATAGAACCAAATGTAGTTCTAAAGGTAACACAAAGGTTTGCTTTGAATTTTATATAAAACTATTTTTACTATTAAGCACTGTAGAGAGGAAAAAAAACACTTTCGCTGGGTTTTGAAGACCACCATTGCTCTCCATTATGCTGTCAGAGAAACATTCTTCAGATCTGAAAGGAAATTTCTTCTGCTGTCTTTGTTTAACTAGTATCCACAAAAGTGGGCTGTGATGAGCAAATCTGGTACTATTTGCAGTTCTTCTGTCCAGGTAATACCATTTTCCTCAATGCCTTGCAATGAAAATCAAGTACAGAAATAAAAGAGAGAGTCTGGGTAGAATAAAACTGCAGCTGTCATCCTTAACCCTGGACGGAATTGCTGCATCTCTGCAGACGCTCTGTCCGCAGACTTTGCTTCTATATTAAGTAATTGTTATACACGGGACTCAAACGTTAGCTTTTGTTTGCTTTACCTATTGTGGCATAAGTCAGTTTCATAAAAAAAAAAAAAAAAGCATTCTGATTCGAAAGCATTCTGATTCGAAAGCTGGTGTCTGATGCCAGGGCTATCTGGGGACAGAGCTCATTGGCTGCACCCCTTCTGGAGCCCTTTGATCACATCAGATTGACACATGCCAACTGCTCCCTCGATCCTGCTCAGATCGTTCTCCATAGCCGCAGGGGAGCCACTGGGATTCAGGTTTGATGCGACTCAAACTTCCAAGCTAGGACCTGCTGTAAAACAAATTATATATTTCATAGTTTACTGGAGCAAGAGTCTAGATGTAAGGCTAAAATCATACATACACTAATCCATATTTTTTGCAGTAAAAAGGGATGTTTCCGCCAAGCGTGGTTCAGTCCCTTCATGGTCATTGCATTCCCCCATTGCGTCCGTGGGTTGGCAGGCGGGCATTCACTGAAGGAGGGCCAGGCACCTGCCCTGCGAAGAAGCAGAAGAGAAGAACCCCTAACTGCAGAGTCACACCATTTAGAAGACACAAGATGTTCAAGCAGTCATTACTAAACAATGTGATAATGGGATATGGGACTTACAAAAATGGTTTTATGCAAGTACAGGAGAAGAAATAAACAGGAAGTAGGAAGCTTGATTAATTTGTACTTTGTTTTGCTTGGTGACTGGCCCTAACATTTTTTTTTTTTTTTTTTAAATATAATGATGAAGTCTTCGGGTTTGAAATTACATTTGAATCCATTCAACTTGGAAATAGAACATTTTTCTCCAGTAAGAACTAAATGCCAGTCATACACATGAGGCTAATGTCCGTCTTAAAAATACAAATTATAAGGAAGAGACATTAAAAAAATAAAATACTAAAATCCCACTTAAATAAAAGATCACTTTAAAAGAAATCCTTCATACTGAATTTTAGGACTATTCAGTCAATCTCCCGTGATGGTTATATGCTCCTCCTGTGTAAGTACACAGTAGTCTTAATTTTTTTTTTTTTTAATCATCGAGAGGTGTGTTTTCTGCTTTGTGCATTATTTAGAGCACATTTAGATTCCAACCTGGTTTTCCTTTGCAAGTCAATACACTTCTGCACTACTTTCCCCTGAATTAATTGATATAATGAGCTGATGTAAATTACTTTCACTGTTAGGCTGAGCTAATATTAACTCACAAACATTTAGAAAGTAAATATACCACATGAGGCATATACATACTGGATTCCAAACTTAAGTATCAAGGGTGTTTTTTTTATTTTTCCATAATTTTGTAGTGTCCATCCAATTGCTCTGTCTCATGGTATGGAGAATCAGGACTGTGGGCATAAACACCTTCTGCTGAGGCCCCTGCCTGGGCCCATGGGCAGGGGAGGTGGTGGGGGGGGGGGTGTAGTTCTGTCTCCTTGTCAGCACTTTCTAGCTTTCCTGCTGGGAACACTTCCAACATGTTAATTATGAAAATGCAACTCCCCTTTTAAGGTCCCAGGGAAATGCTCTCAACTGTATATTTTTTTAATATTCTACCTTTATTTATATTCCACTGGTAACTGCTCTGATATCTGTATTTCTGTAGCCTTCCCTGTTCCGTTGATGAGTCATCAAATTCTGCCTGGTGGTGTCTTTTGTGTGACTCTTACCCCCCACCTCCACCTAGATTGTCAGGTCTTTGGAGAAGGACCTGCTAGTGAGCCTTGATAATGCCAAGCCCAAATTCATATGAAACACAAGTGCCTTTTTAGCATAGAGTAGACTTCCCATCCCCCCCGTGATAATCCAGCATCGTGCCTGTGCTTCTGTTGTATTTCTCCCCCAGGAACGCTCTTCCTCTGTTCTTCTCTTACAGTCCTGTCTGTTCATCGAGGCTCTGCTTAAACACTTTACAGTGCGCCCCAGATCTGCATCTGACCCCTCCCGTGTAACTCCGTCCTGCAACATTTGCCCTGATTATTTCACTTCTAATTTCCACCTTACGTGGTAGCTTTCGGTAGATTTACTTTTGTCGGCTGTCAGTTCCTGATACCTGACGCACCTTCTGTTTCCCGTGTCTTGTGCACACAGCAGGTGTTCAGTAAACGTTGTCACGTGACTGAAGGTTTGCAAAGCGTTGTGGAGGAATGGCGTTCTCACGGAAGAATCAAAGGTTCCGTGCCTCACAGGGGTGTGCCTGCCACACCCGGGTTAGCGTGCCTGGTGGTAAATCAAGAATGGGGAACAGCAAATGCTATCTCCAAAGCAACCCCTATCACATTTTGTAGCAAGCAGCTACCAGGGCATGATGACTCAGCGTCCCATGCAGTGTTGCCTGTGACCCACTATTAGAGATCCTACTGTTTTAATCTGGGCGGGTGCTTCCATTGTAGACAGTCTCTTACTAAAATCTTGATATCTTTTGTGAATGTTAACACATATTAACACCTTTGTCATCTGTGAGCATCTCTATCGGGATCATAAAGAATCGGGTTGTGGGAAGTTGCAGAGAGGAATTGGTGGGAGGAATCAGGGTAGAGGACCAGGAGAAAGGAAAGAGTCTGCTGCTGAAACAGGAGTGTTTCTGGACCGATTTCAACTTCAGTGTCGTGAGGGTACAAGCAAGTGATGCAGTTGGCCTGGAAGCTGCGGTCCAGATACTCAGGGCCCCTGTGTGCTGCCCCTCTCATTCCTTCCTGTTAATTATCTCCTTTATGAGCATTTCCTCCAAACCTTAAAACTACTTAGCTGGGTAAAATTGCTCCGTTATTTTAAGTAAGAACTTGATATTGCGAAAGGTTAAACTACATAGCCACAATTGGCTACATAGTAAGTAGAAAAACAGAGATAAGAACGTGAAACCTGCATTTTCCTCCTAAATTATGCTCAATGCCACTTCGGGTAGGTGGCTTTCATTGGCCAGCTGGGTATAGGGAGACGACAGAAGACTTAGAAATCCTTTAAGACTAGTCTATTCTGATTGCTCTTGCCATGGCATTATTTCAAAACCTCAAATTGCTATGAAAAGCTCAGTGGTACCCTTTTTTGACTTAGTATTGGTCTTGTTAAAGAATAGGATGGGAACAAGATGGCTTACCTTCCATCTTACCAGGAGGAAATTCAGCTAGTCTCTTTGTTTTTGTGCGAAAGCAAAATAAAATGAGTCTGTGATATGCAAATGAGTCTCTCCACTGTTTGTTAATTTCGACTGTTTACTCAAAAATGGGAAACACCAGGCTTGTGATACATCATCTTTTTTGCGCTTGGCACCTTCCATCATGGATCGTATTAATCTGCTTAAACTAACAAGGATTAATTGCCTTGGTAAGTCAACCTGGCATTGAAATGATATATTGCCCAGACAGCTTGGAATTTGGCCACTCATAAATCTCATTCGTGTGTTGGTTTATTTCTGTTTGTTTCTTTCTCTGACAGATGTGTGCCCAATCACTGTGAGCATGGCGGGAAGTGTTCGCAAACATGGCACAGCTTCCAGTGCGCTTGTGAGGAGACAGGATACAGTGGGGCCACCTGCCACAACTGTGAGTGCCCTTTCATCTCACCCTGACATTTAGTAGCCCAGACCCCAGGTCTTTGGCAGCCTGGGGAGTGCACCCACTTGATTCTGAAGAACCCAGATTTTGTTGTTACTTCTCCGGAATAGTCCCGTAATCAAGATATACTCTCTCATGCCTAATGACACACAAAAAAGGACCAATGTGTCCAATGTTCCATAAACATAGCTGGGATTGGAATGCCAATCTTGGATTTGCCTCTGTGTGTCTAAGCCACGTCTGGATAGATGGTTTGGGAAGTTGTGTTAGTGCAATGTCTTTAACTGGATTCTCATTTATCAGTTCATCAGAGAGACAGAGTGTAATGTGAACACTTAGTGTCTGGACAATAATTGTCTCATGCTCTATCGCAACTATTTGGCCATGCTTTTCAAGTCAGAAAAAGAGGTTAGAAAGTGGAATAAAGTCCATTAAGTTGTATATCTAAAATAATAACGCAAGAAGGCAAGTTTTTCTAAATATTCAAAGTAAAAAGTGGCTTGCAAAGACAATTAATAGAACACAGATGGGCCTAGATTTACATTACCACTTTACAGTGGAAGGTGGAGGTTTGTGTTTTTGTCATTTAAAGGATATTTTAAAATGAGTGTTAACTCTGTAGTTGTCTAACATTAATTTTCCAAAAATGTGTTGCTGTTTACAAAGCCCCTTTAGAAACAGATTTACCATAAAACATATAGTTGAAAGAAGTTGTTCATCTGTCACGTGTGTATGTGTGTGCATGGTGTGCATGCGTGTGCTTGTGTGTGTAGGGAGAGAGGAAGGGGGAGGGAAAGAGAAGAGCTCCAATCTTCAGTCTCCTCCCCATAGGCTGAAAAACTGAAAATCTGGTATTTAAGCCCTCTAATTATACAGACTTCTTGCATTCCACTTCATTTTTAGGAAACAATGACAAAAATATTATCAGTGAAGAGTTCTGGGGATAATAAAAATGCAGGACAGCTCTCTGGGCCTTTCATGTTGTTACTTGTAACAATGTATAATAAGCTGTTTGGAACATAAGACCTCAACAAAGAAAAATGTTTGAAATTTATTTTATTGCCTTATTATTTTGTTTAGGAAGCTGCTCAAAAATAAGAGACAAAAGTGCTCCTTTAAAAATTAACATTAGGGGCACCTGGGTGGCTCGGTGGGTTAAGCCTGTGCCTTCAGCTCAGGTCATGATCTCCAGTCCTGGGATCAAGCCCCGCATCGGGCTCTCTGCTCAGCCGGGAGCCTGCTTCCCCTCTCTCTCTCTGCCTGGCTCTTTGCCTACTTGTGATCTCTGTCTGTCAAATAAATTAATAAAATCTTTTTAAAAAATTAACATTAATAGAAGATGTACAAGAAAATAAAAATAGGCACTAGATTAATTTTTGGTAAAGGATTTCCATATGGATGCATGGAAAAGTACTTTAATGAATAAAAAATGATACTGATACTTAAATTAGTAGAATAAAGGATTTATAACTAAAGTTGCCCCTTGCCAATCACACCAAATGTTAACTTTCAGCCTGTGATATTCATTATATGATAAATGATGTTTGAATTAGGCAAACTTCGATAAAACGTCATACTTTCACTCCACCAATATAATTTATATATTGTGCTACAAATAACACTTTTAACTAGGAGGGATCTTGTTCCTGAATATGAAAATTCTAACCAAAAACAAAGAATAAGAGATTGGTGCTGGTTACAAGGGTTTCCTGACTCTGTGCCCACTTGATGCTGACCTGGAACAGCAAACTGTTCCTCTTCTTCTTCTTTTTCTTCTTCCTTTTTTTTTTTTTTTTTTTTAATAGCTGCTTCCTTTCATTTAAATTCACAGCAAAGTAAAGGAGATTTTAAAAATATTAAATTTGTTTTCCATTTAAGTGCATGCTACTGGTTGAGCAGCTGAGGTTTTTGTTTTGTTTTGTTTTTTTGTTTGTTTATTTGTTTTTAAAGAGTAATAACTCCAACTAATAGACATGTCCTAACCGTATTTAGGTTTGGCCTTAGTGGCAATCTCTAGATATGAAGGAGGGAAATTATCTTCTACCTGTCTGGTATTCTGCTTTTGTTTCCATCATTTTCACATAGAAAGCCTGATCTCTTATTGTCTTCCCTGAGTGAGGCCAGAATTTTGAAAATCAAGTGTGTGCGTAAAGAGAGGTTAGAGGACCACTGTGCGTAGTTAGAGAAAGGGTTCAGTGATATTATTTGCTTGTGAAAAATATTTATCTTGTACCTTATTGAAGGGTATATGCTTCCAAATAAACTGAAAGACTTGGTGTACCTCTTAGTTACTCCCATGGATTAGTTAAAAATCGGGAAGGAAGGTCTGATCCAGCACATAATAATGGAAAATAGACATAATATATGCCATTCGGTTTGGTACAGAATGAATCGTATTACATTTTTACTTAGTGACCACACTCATAGTAAGAGCACTGAGTAAAAGGAAGCCAGCTTCTGAGGCTAGCTATGAGATGATCATGCTGTGCGCCTTTGTAGAAAGTCATTTGACTTCTCTCGGACTTTCTTTATTCCCCTTGACTAAATGGCTACAGAAGTCTCTTATAGTTCTAAAAGCTGAGGCTTCCAGTTGCTCATTCTGTGTTCTGGTTTTGAATTTTGTTAACATTATTAAATACTTTGCCTCATTATTCCCTGAAGAGGTCGAAGGGTCCCTTTTGAAAAAAGGAGTAATGGTAATTTTATAATGGCACTCCTTTAAAAAGGTAAAAAAAGAACTAACTAAAGCATCGAGTTTGCTGTAACTAAATATTTCATAGAGCTTCAAACATTACAATTGAGCTACTATTTCCACACATTTTCCACTCTGGTCCTGGCTTGGTCGGGGTAAGATAGCCATTCCTCAGGAGACCGGCGATCGTCAGTCCTAGATGCTGGGGTCCAAGATGGAACCAAGAAGCCCTTTTTTGATAGGTCGTACTGCCTGAGTTTGAACTTGGCCCTGTCTCTTACTTGTAACCTTTGGGCACTTAGCCTCTTGGAGCTTCAGGTTTTTCCTGTGTGGAGATGGGTGCAGTGACCCATGTAAAGTCACCTTGAGATTCAATGAGGTGGCTTATGGAAGACACAGATAAGAGCTTTAGCATATATTAGCAATCGGTAAATTTTCACCAATTCCTGCCTTTCAGAACAAGGCATCCTTTGATCTGTACTTCTGTACCAGTAATTGTCCACATCCCACAATTAGTCACTTAATTTCAAGCTGTCACTCATTGTTGTCCCTTGTGTGGCAGATTGGGTTTGAAGTGAATGATTTCCATAGTTTTCTCTTTTTTCAGAAGAACTGAAGAGAATTAAAAGTAATCTGGATGTGCCTTGGACCTGTATCTGTCTCTCGGTTGGTTTGTTTATACATGGAGATTCTATTTTCAAATACATTCTCTGTAGGGCTCAGAGGGTTGTTATTTACAAACCACTCTCCGGAGGAGTCAGCATGTCTGCCTTTGGATGAGGAAATGTCAGGGAAAGCCAGAGGTGGGATAGCAGGAAAGGGCAGGCCAGGTTTGTTCTCCAAAACACGGAAGAGGTTAGTTTGTGACCAAATGAGGCAAATACATTAAATTGTTGCAGTTTTATACTTTTCACATTTTCTTATGCAGATATTCCATTCTTGATGAGTTTCTGACTAGTAGCATATTGAAACTTAAAAACGTGACAAAGAGGGTAGAGTGATCATGTTGAATATTTATTTTTTGTTATATTGACTTATCCTCATCCTCTTCAAAGTACGAGGATGTGTCTTATGAGCAAAGCTTTATGTTTATAGTTAGTCTTTTCTCTCTTCCTGGTGCTGTGTAGACAATTGGTCTCCAAACTTACTTGCCAATACTTCAGGTGCTCTTTAGGATCTAATTACCATCTCGTGTTTTCCACACGTGTTCCTTACACTTTATAATTATGGTGCTCACTTACATAAATTAAATTCAAAAAGAAATCCCTTATCTCAGGGCTTAGTAGACTTTTTTTTTTCCCCCTCATGCTGCTGGAGCCTATCTTTGAGCTCAGTCATTCTACATATGATACCAGTGTCTTACTTGGAACTGCCCTAAAAATCCCCAGAATATTCCCAATAATATGAAAATTGGCAGCTGTCTTCACAAGCCAGAGGACATTTAACAGATACAAACCATGTTTGGGGGTGGAAATTTAGGAGAATTGTTATTAAATACCAGATCTTCATTCTAAGAGAAAATCTTTTTCCAGATTTTGTTATTAAAAGAGAGATTTTCACCTTGCCCAGATAAATAGGTATTATTATTTACAGAGGCAGTAAGAGGGGATAAACTGAATGACCTACGCAGATCTTTTCAAATTTAAAAATTGTGTGATTTTGAGTTCTAAGATACTAAGAAGTTACTGATGTTGCCACACAAATGCAAAACTTAATTTTTTACTAGCCAGTGTTGGAGGAAAAATTGAAATGAAAAGGACAGTATTCTACATCCTGTAGTCTGGAGCTATTACTCTGGGTCCATAAATTTGTAAACCGTAAATTACACTGCACCTTATTACCACACACATGAAAAGTGCAATGGATTTCAGTAGCACACACCATGTTATTTATAATCCATTATACTCATAAGTAATTGAATTCAAAGCATAATTTTTAAAAAGAAATTAATCCTACCTGCTTGTAGTCACACTAACCTACAGCATAAACACCTGGATTTATTGGCAGTGGGAGATTTGGTGCCTCCATCTGTTTGGAACGACCACAGTCTTAGGCATCAATGAAGACAACTTGTAATCTGAGTGTTGCAATTCTCTTCCCTACCAAGAAAAAAAAAAAGTGTTCACTGTATAGAATCATGTCCTTAAAGAACTGGAATCCATCGCGCAACTATAAATTCAGCCGGCTTATAAGGACCTACTCAGAAATGGCTGCGTTTTTTATCTGGTTTTCCACCATACCTTTCCTCCTCTTCCCATTTCCAGTCTCCTTGACCTCCGTTCAGTTCTTCACGCATGCCCTGTACCCTCGCACTGTTCTCACTCCCCTGCCGCTGCCCCCACCACAGGACTTTTTGCACATCCCCCCTCTGTGCTTTGTCCAGTACATTCCTACTCATCCTTCAAATCTCAGTTCAGTAGCTGCCTCCGTAAGGAAGCTTTCTATGACCCTGTAATTAGGTCAAATCCACTTATTCTAATAAACACCTTAGCACTGGCAATGATGGTGATTTGACATTTATTATTTGTGATTCTTTAATACTATCTGTCTCTTCCCCTGGAAGTGCATTACCTGAGAGAAGATAGTGCTGGTTTTTGTTGACCACTTTATTCCCAGGGCCCCCCAGCATATATTATGTGCTCAGTGAATGTGCGCAGAATCAGACAGTGAATGGATGGAAGAGAATGTAAAAAGCATCAGTAGCTTTTTAAAAATCATGTCCTTGGGGAGCCTGGGTGGCTCAGTGGGTTAAGCCTCTACTTTTGGCTCAGGTCATGATCCCAGGGTCCTAGGATCAAGCCCCACATCGGGCTCTCTGCTCAGTGGGGAGACTGCTTCCCCCCTCTCTCTCTGCCTGCCTCTCTGCCTACTTGTGATCTCCCTCTCTGTCAAATAAATAAATAAAATTTTTAAAAATATATATAAAGAAAAAATCATGTCCTTTTACAAATCCATGAAAATGGTGAAGCTATGAAGAGGAAGTAATCTAAAGTGACAAAAGGAAAACAAGAGGAGGGCAGATAATAGAAGATGAGTTAGTGAAAGGCTGAGAGGGTAGTGATAGTATTAACAGCAGAAACAGCCACAAGAGGTATAAAGTTCTAAGAAGTTTTATGGAGGAAGTCAGTGTATGCGGAAAAAAACCTGCACATTTCCAATAATCATGAGGAAAACATTGGGCCATGCATGCTAGAGCACGTTCATCGTGACTTGTGGACATATGTAGTAGGACTCTCAAAGGAATTTCAACGATGAAATGATATCTCAGGTAATAAAGTGCAGTCAGCTCGTGTACTGGCGGTTGTATGGGCTATTCTAAAGTAGATATGGATATATCTATATAAAACATGTATTTATGTATAGTATTTATTTTTATATATAATATAGATATGGTTTAAATATGGATAAATGAATGACAAAAAAGTTTAAACTTGGTACAAAATTTGAAGAAGATGAATATAACCCTTTTATTTATCACGTAATATCCTACATATATTCTTGCTACTAGAAAATTACAGAGAGGAAAAAGAACTCAGGATATGAAATTCTACGTTCTGATGTCAAATCCTCAAATCTTCAGGCTCTACAGCCTTTTTCCATCACCTGATTTCTTAGCTGTAGGACAGGAACTGTCTCCCAAATCTATAAATCCTCTGTTCCCTCAAACTCTCTTAGCACAGTAGTACGAATTTCACTTGTACCTGTCAAGAATAAAGTCAGCTCTTCGAGGACATGCTGCTGGCCACTGATAGCAAGCAAATGAGAAGTGTTGGACTGAATCCCCCTCCACCCACCTCTTTTTTTTTCCTCCTCTGTGCTATGTTGGCTTTGTGTTTTGGACTGTCATTTAACCTCTTTGACCTTAACTATCCTTTGCGACAGTCAATGAAATATTGTCTTTTCTTGTAAATTTAGAAAACATTTGGTATCATTTTGTAACTTTTCTTGTACCACTGAGTCTTTTAAAAGAGGCAGCAAAAGTTTTGTCTGATTAGAAGTAGCTTCAGGTTACAAAGCACCGATAGAGTTGATTCTCTAGGAAAAGATCAGAGGGTTTCTCAATATTTAAGCCAGTACTCACTGAAAAGATAAAAGGCTTTATTAGCAAATATAATGGCTACACAGGCTGATTTACATTCACAGGGTGAATCTGTTCTTTCTAATAGAGACACAGCATTAAGTAACCAGATTGGGCTTCTTTGTTGCAAGTGAACAATGACCAGTCTTCCAATTTTACCTCCCTTTCTCATCCTTTGCATTCCCACACCATGACCTACTTCAGAGGCTCGGTGTGTCTCTGTCATTAAGGCCTGGGTCCTTGTCATTAAGTAGTGGCCCTAGGGCACCACCACAGGACCATGGGACACAGAGGAGCTATACTCCTACCATCACTTAGTCATTTTTTTGTGTGTGTGCATTCATCAATATGTCGAGAGTGGACTCCATTCTGCATGTGGGATAGATGCTGGAATGTGAGGAGACAAAGAAGAGGGGAGTATGTATTGTTAATAGCTCCCTCCAAAGAAGTGTGTACTTTCATTAAAAAAGGAAAGCCCTTGGGGCACCTGGGTGACTCAGTTAAGTGTCTGATCTCTGCTCAGGTCATGATCTCAGGGTCCTGGATCTCAGGAATCCCAAGTTGGGCTCCCAGCTCAGTGGCTCAGTGGGGAGTCCTCTTGTCCCTCTGCCCCTCCCCCTACTCATGTGCTCTCACTCTCACTCTCTCTTTCAAATAAATAAATTCTTTAAAAAATAAAATAAAAGCCCTTATAATCTTAACTCATTTACGTATCTTCGGCTTTTGTTGGGATTATGAACTGAGGACAAATTGTACTGTATGATTCCCTTTTATGGTCTAACTTGCCACCTTTCATCTTACAGAATATGTAGAAATGTAATTACATGGGAAATTACTTAATATCTTATCACAGATTCCTTGTAATTCTAAGCAGTCATTTCATCTCTTCAGATTGTATCATCAGATTATCTATCTGTTCATTCCTGGGTTTTTTCTGACCAGATGGGATGGGAGAGATCAGAGTGAGGAGGAATCAGCTCCAGCACGGTGGTGGGGGATGGGAAGGGGGGGGATGTGGTTTTCAGTAGAGCACGTGCCATTAAAATAACAGTAAACCCGTGCTCCGTTGTGTGTGTTCTCTAGAGGAGAAGCTCAGGTCCTCACCAAAGCTGAAGCATTTGGGGAAAGAGGGAAAGGACAAGTGGTGTCACTTCCTGAAATCACACTTATTTAAACAATAATCCCGGCGGCTCCTTCACTCCCGTTTTCACCCGGCATCTGCAGATAGAGTAAGATGGAGAGACACAAGAGAATGCCACCTTTGTGGAAATGTTGGAAGGGGATTTAGAGGCCATTCTCTTTCAGCCATAACCAAATAAATTGCATGGGATTGAAACAGTGCAGGTCATTTGGAGAAACACAGCCCACGGACCTTTACATTTCTAAGGCAGCCCAAATTTCAAATTAATCCCTTCTTTTATGCCTTGCTTTGGAAAGATGGCTAAGATTAAACCTAGAAAGAAAGAATTTAATTTCAGTTTTGCAAAGACATTTTCAATAGTTTCAAAAATACATCTTTCTCTTTGAATAAAAAGCCTTTGCAAAAAAGTTGATCTGCGAATGCATATTAAAAAGCAGCCTGCTCTAGAATGGAGCCGTGAACCTGTGAACTGCACAGAGGCTGTAAAATGCCAGAGCTCCGTCCCGAGGGAGTTGACATTATTCATTAAACCCCTCTGTAGTTGGAATCCCAGCGACCGTGTCAGCCCAGGTTCAGAGTGAAGACACTCACCTCTACACCTTCGCCAAGTTTGGTGAAGGGAAGGAAGATAGAGGAGAAGGCTGATTACTGGCAGATAAAGAAGGAAACTTCACAGAATTTTTTATCTACTCAAAAAGCAAGAAAGGAGAGTTAAAGTTAAATATAGGGTGTGTCTCTCCTTTCGTCCTTTTAACGTCTCCCAGATCAGATGACTTCCTGCTTTCAGATTGACGTTAGTCACTGTGCCCCTACTGTAAGTCTTTAGCTTCACAAATCCCGAGTAGAGGGTTCCCTGTAATACCTAGGCAGACGGTCCCGGGTCATTCGATAATACTGCGTGTCCATTTTGTATGTCGCACACTCTGTGGATCACAGAAATGCAGGTAAGAGCCTGCTTGTGGCTTGAAAGGGAAGATGGACAAAGAGGAAGCATTAATGTGTTAGTGGAAGGTGTTGAGTAGAAGGTGTAATGTGTTTATGTGCTAAATCCAGTGTGAAGGCCGGTATGTATAGCGTGAGAGAGAGAACGGCACGGACCAATTGCTTGGGGAAGGGTTTCAGGAGCAGCTGAACCTTTGCCAAGCTCCTCGCTTGCTCGCTTGGGCCTTAAGATTGGAACTGATGGGGGGAAGAAGAGGTACAGCAAAGACAAAGTTTGAGAGCAGAAATAAACGCGGGCTGTGGAGAAGCATGTTCATGAAAGGGGCCCACCTTTGGAGCCCACACACGGCCATGGGAATGTCATTCAGATTCTAACATGCCATATGATCCCGGGGAAGTTTCTAAACATTCCTGAGTTCCTGTTTGAGTCGTGGACTGGAGCTAGGATTGTTAAATATTCAGGACTTTTGCGAGCTGGTTGTGAAGGCATGGTAGGAGAATTTACCCCATGGGAATTAACAAGCACAACATATCTAGGCTCTTTTTTGTAAAGCTGGTCTACCAGAATATCACTGCCCTGATTCCTCCTTAATTAAGCAAGGATTATAGATCTGCCTATGCATATTGCTGTGTAGGGTACAGATAATGTAGAAAATGTCTAGAATGTTTAGAATCAACACAGATGACTCTCAAGAATGAGAGTTTCAGGTTAAATGTGATATTGTGAACAGAAAGGTCTCATCAGAGGAGTGGCAAGGTTGGAGTTAAGCAGGTAGACTGAGCTAGTCAGAGGACAGTGGTCCTTCACTACCTCAGCACCGACATATGATTTTGGATGTGATTCTTCATACTTGTTTTTACCACAAAATGACTTTACTTCTATTCTTTAGGAGGGAGAATTGAGCTCTTCTCACTATATTAATCCATAAATGACATCGAAGTCTTCCCTAATAGACAGTTGGTTTATGATTACTTCTGAGCTACGGAGGACTTGTATGATTCCTGAACAATGTTTAGAGAGCATGTAGGAAGGACCATTGGAGTACGTCGCGTCACCTCAACCGTCAACATTTCTTTTACTGAAGGGGACAGAAATCTTTTCTGTTACTAGGTTTGCTTCAGCTATTTAGCTTATAGTATAATCTGAGGTAACAACTGATGAATAATTAGCTCTGTTAGGATACAAAACTAATTTTAAGATTACTTTGTGATTATTAACCTAAAGCTCAAGAATGAGCAGTTTTCTTCTGTTGGGATCGCCTCCCATCTGTGACCCAGCTGTGTCAAATTTTATTCCTTAAATTCAAGACACTTGGCTTGGTTTGCTACACTCTCTGAGAATACAACTACCTGTGATGAATCTAATGATTTTTTTTTTTCACTGTTCACATGACAAAAATCTGAAGAATGAATGATTGGTCTCTGTTTTGTTTTTGCTTTTCCAACATCATGGTGGACAAAGAACTCTCTTCATTTCTGTTGTTGTTATGACTACATTCTGCTCTTCTTCTTCCTTTCCAAGCCATCCTGGCAAAAGAATGTAGAGTTCAGATTTTTGGAATCTAGAAAGAAAATGTTTATCTACCCAAATAATTCCTTCTGTTGTATTTGCTGTAGACGGCTAATGCCACTAAAAGCAAAAGTTTCCCATGGTAAGTGTAGCAGTTTCCAAGAAAATGTTGCTGGTTCACTTTTTTGAGTATTTTCAAATTTGAGAGCTTTCAGATCTTAGTAAAATATTTTATTTGAAAATATTTTAATGTAGGCAAGTGCGAGTGAAATTCTATAAATGGATTTGACTAAAAAAAATCCAATTTTCACATAAAGCAAGAGAAAGGTCTAATGGCTTGCAGTTTGTTGGTCTCATTATATAATTGCTTTCCAAAGCTACCATGGGGGCTCCCGCCTGCAAAATATGCCCAACCTATTCTTGAAAGACCTTTCTTGCCATCACAGATGCCAGCACCAAATGCCAGGCAAAGTTGGCACCTGCAAAATCACTGTCATTACTCATTAGCAGGCATCAGAATGTCCTAATAATACTTTTTGCCACTATCGAATCCTGTGGAGACATCAATTAAACATGTCTTACTTGCCAAGTCATGTGATCTGCTTTCCCTGTGCCTGATAAAGCCAAGTGAGACCATTTGGGTAGGTTGGATAAAGAAACACCTTGAAGAGTTTGGCTGTGGAAAGAGAAATTCTTTCCATCCATATTACTGCAGTGGAATTCAGAACTCTAGAAAACCCTATGTGCTTTTCCCACCATATGGCTGGCTGTTGCTCAGTTGCCCTACTTAGAGAACATCAAGTATTCAATGGAAGGCATATTCCTACTCAGAAAATAACCAACATATTAAGACTTCTTTACGGTTTCAGTGACCTAGATACAGACTTGTGAATAAATCAAACCTGAATTTTATCGGGTCAGATTGAGTATCTGAAGCTAGATAAACGGAACAGGCTTTGTTAATTCATTGTCCAGAAGGACTATTTTTAACCCTTTTGTATAATTCTTAAAATCAACTCGGCTGAAGCTATGTGAGAGAGAAGAGAGTATCCTGAACTTCTGTAGGGGGAGAAGACAGTAACGGAGACCGCCTTGCCTGCTCGCAAGGCAGCAGTTCTGGGAGACAAGTGTGGAACTGAACTTTCATTAGATGCCCCTGGGAAGGCAGGTAGGAAAGTTCAGGCAACCCTGTGATTATTGCACTAACTGAGGAGGACTGAGCCATTAAGAAAATCTCCTCTGGTCTTGGCGAGGCCAGTCGTCCAAAGGCTGCAAAAGTGGAACAGAGCCTGGGAGAGGAAACGGAATCAGTGACGGGCGATGAAGGACAGTGATTGCAGAATAAATTCTCATCACATCCGGGCTGCACCCACGGCTCAGGACATGCTTCCCACCACTCCCAGGTGAAACGTGGTGTCAAGTCCGTGTTGGAGCTTTTGCTTTGCCTCAGTGTCCTTCCCGGAGTGCCGCTGCATGGAGGTCATTCCCACGAAGCTCATTTCTCCGGCCTAAACTAGTGTGGGGGCCACGTGTGTCTTAGAAATAAAAATAATGAAACAGAACGACTCACTGTGCAGAAGTAATGTGGAAGACAAATGTATGGAGAAGCCATGGCAATGCTTTTAGCAATCACAGAAGAGTTTATTAATAGGAAACATTGCCCCATATCTCCTACAAATACAGATTAGACGTTGAAAGAACTCACACATAGTAAAAGCATGTTTGTTTAAAACCCAAGTAACTCATCCACTATATAAAAATTTCTAGGAGATTTTGAATCAGGATTCAGTTTGCATTCACTTTTTTTACTTCTTAGCATCACCCTTAGCTTCCCACATACCACCTGTCTTAAGATGAGATAAACGAACATGAGGCCCTAAACTCTACCACGGGTGGTGCCTTAGCCAGGGAAAGGATTCACAGACACTTGATCAGCATCAGTTTCACGTGTGGTAATAAAAAAAAAACAAATTTAATCTGCACAAACTGTAATTTTCATGCTGGGATCATTTAGATTCCAGCAGTCTCTGTATTGATTCAAGAAAACTATTTTCATTGTGCTTTTTTAATGAGGATGCCCGGTGCAAAATCATACTCGAGTCCTGGAGAACTTCTTGGTTTTCAAAAGTGCAGCCAATAGAACTTCAGTGGTTGGGAAAAATGGGCTTGCTATCTGTAGACTTACAGAACATTAAGACCAAGTATACGAAATTTGATGAAAAGTAGGGTAGTAGCTATTTTGAAATACTGACTGATATACTAGTGCGTTAAGATTAGAGACTATACCTAAAAAAGATAAGTAGATAAGCTTGGGACATTGCCTTTTTATAGTCTTCTTATCAGAATATCTGCAACCACTCCATTTTCCTGAATTTTCTATGAATTCTCTTTTCTAGTATGTGGCTACCTGCCACTTCCCAACCAAAGAAGGAAGACTTTAGGCAGGGATGATGGGTGGAGAGACCACAGAGGTGGCTGTCTTGCGTTGTGGCCCTGACAAGTTGATTATATATTGGAAGATGTGGCTGGCGGGGGAGCCACATCCCAGTTTCTGACATTAGTCTCCGCAGATATTCATCATCCGAAGCAGCTGCTTTAGGAGAAAGTTAGGGAACCTCTGAGAACGCAGAGGTAACACTCATTTGCTCATGGGTGCATATGAATACAGCCGCCCCCCAAGGAGTCCCAGCAACAATTAATTACAGTCACCCCATTCTGTAGAAACAACAGAAAAGCATTTTAAAACTTTTGAAATTCCACAGAGAGTGCATTTATTTTAAAATCTGTAGCTCATATCTGTGATATAGTAATACAAATGTGTGCATATACCATATGTGTGGTAGATAAACTATTACCTTATGAATCAGAAAGGTCCATGTTCAAGGCATCTCTGGTTAGTAGAAATCTGTCCTTTGCTACCCTGTTTTGGATCTGATTAATTATGCATCACACACACACACACACACACACACACACACACACGTGCAAACTCCAGTGACTGATCAGAGGCTGACGTTTTACAGGCTAACTTTTTTGACTTGGCTGCTCGTTCATAAAATACTAATGCAATATACAATCCCCACGCAGACTTCCGTCTTCTCTGCAAAGTATGGAGACCCACATGCTGCAAAGCTCGCTGTGGGCTCCTGGCTCAGAAACCGTTCTCTCAGCACTCTCCTGACATTATTAATGGCCCTGATGTACAAACCCAGAATAAAATAGAATTAAAATCCAAAGTTAATTTCAAGCTCCATTAGAAATTAAAGGTGTTGGCAAAGAAATCAATATTTGCCCAGTACAAAATGACTAAATTCAAAGCAATTAATTCTATTATTTTGTAACTTCTAAAAACTATAAAGGACCTTCAAACTATAAAGTGTTACCACGCTCACACATATACACAATATGTAACTAAAAATAATGACAATGATTTCTAGAAGCAAGACACAAAAATCTATTTTATTATTTTGTAACCATACCATGTAGTATACTCACTAAAAATGTGTGTCTTAAAATAGAGCCAATTATTCTATACAATCCATGGCTATTTCCAACAATTACCAACCCTCAGTTGTAAATCTGGGAGGATTTAAGGGACAGAAACAAGGCAAAAGAGCAAAGAGATTTATTTAAATGGAATAGATGTATCCATTTCCTTAATTTTACTTTCTTTTTTCCAGCTTTTTTTTCAAAGTATTGCTATAGATTAACAAACAAATGGTCTTAAAACACTGTAGTTCTAACTAGTATAAAGTATTTTGCAACCTGTAGGGTTATAGGTCATAAAAGACATTAAAGTAACAGTCAGTAAAAACTTTTTCATGACAGAGGGGCACCTGGGTGGCTCAGTAGGTTAAGCATCTGCCTTTGGCTTAGGTCAAGATCCCAGGGTCTCGGGATCAAGTCCTGTATCAGGTTCCTTGCTCAGCGGGAAGCCTGCTTCTCCCTCTCCCTCTGCCCTTCCTCCTTGGTCCTGCTCGCTCGCTCTCTCTCTCACTCTTTTTCTTTCAAATAAAATCTTCTTCTTGTCAAAATCACTACCACTTCTTCCCTATCATGTCTTTTGGGGTAAGTCTGAGTTAACAAATGGACCTTTTGCAGGTCCGAGAGGATCAGAGTCAAACAGATCTGGATCAGACCTTGTAATGAGGATGTGTCACTGGTTCCCTCCCCATGTCAACAAGAAGCCTCTTAAGAACTAACTCAGGCATCAGTTACCATTTCAGCATCTAAGGTGAACACTTGTAAAAGATAATGTGGGACAAACCATTGCTTTGGTTAGGAAACATCATAAGGCTTCTGGTTAAATCTTCCTCTTTTATGGATCAAAACAGTCAATATGATTAAGGCTTAATAGCAAGAGACATGCAGGCAGGCACTGGGAGGGCTCGACTAGAGAGAATGGAGCCAATCATTGACAACAGCCTCACTCTTCCAGTTGTTAATACTCAACTCCTTGGCTTTCAGAAATGTTATCCTTTAAAAAACTGTGAGATGTACTTTCCTTAAAGGCATGAGTCATCCAATCGAGTGATAGAGAGTTGGGTTTTAGGAGGTGAGCTTCCTGGCCCACCAGCTCCTATTCTGTCTCTGTCATTGCTCCTCAAGGTTGCCCACTAGCTAGAACAGAAGCAAAGGTGTCAGACTAAATCGATTTCCAACTCTCTTAACTCCCCTCTTGTTCAGCATTTCCTTCCTTCCCATAATATTTCGAAGGAGAGAGGATCCTGGAGTAAGACAAACGGGGGTGCCTGCCCCACACCCATTACTTCCTGTGTGTGTGGTCCAAGGTGTGACTTGACCTCCTTGATCCTTGCTTTCCTCTCTTGTGTAAGAAAACCTATCCAGATTTCGTTTTCTTTTCTTTTTTTGTTTTTTGTTTTTTGTTTCTTTTAAGAATTTAAAACGTAGGTGAAGTGCATGTTCATTATGAGGGATCTCATGGGCCCTCAACTGTAGTCACCATTGGTGTTATCACAGAGCTCCATTCCCTGGGTGTTCCTCTCCCTCTTCTATCAGACCTGCTCTCACGGGAGCACCGGGTATCTGTCACAGTGCTTGCAGGTGAACATAATACAAGGAAGAGTAAAGAAGCAATAAAATGCCAGAAATTAGAATGCAGAGCTATAGAGAGGGGCGTAGGAATGGAGTGACAAGTGTTTAAGAACTAGGACTCTTTCTGAACCTTTCTTGTAAATGCATCCAAATAGTCTGAAGATGCTCTCTCCTCCTGCTGGTGGTGGGGACATGGCTTCCAGCTTCCCACCTGGATCTGCTCTCATTGACCTCCACATTGGCCAGTTGATGCTAGTTTATTTAAATGGGGCTTCTATGTTTGATATCACTTGCTTTCTACTTATAGCAGTTTTCTTTGTTTTCTTTGGTTCAACTACTTCTCTGATTTCGTTCACTTTGATTGACCCCTTTGTTTGCAGTCTATGTCCTGCCTCACTCTTAAATGATGGTGGTCCCCAGCTTTGTCCTCAGGCTTCTCTTCTCCCTTACATACTTCCCCTGAATGCCTCTAACCATGTCTTCAATTTCCATTTAAATGGTGAAAATTCCTTCATCTGTCTTACTTGTCCAGAACATTCTGCTGGATCCATTAAACTGTGACCAGCACACAGTAGGGGTTTAATAAATACTTGTCGAATGTGTGAACATCTTAGTATCCTACATGTTATATCCATTTCCTCATTCCACCCTGCCTCACTCTTCCTCCTGTAACACCCAGGCACGTAAATGATCCATTGCAAATCCAGTCACTGAAGCAGCAGTCGAAAACCCCCACGTCTGATCAGTCCCCAAGTTCAATATGTTCTACCTATGATATACCATTTGTGTCCCACCTTCCTCTTGGGAGCTACATATGAGCCCAGGCTCTCCTCACTCCAGAGTAACTGCAGAGACCTTCCCATTCATGGTTTTAGAACCTTCAGTTTATCCTCTATGTATCTGCTAAACTGAAATTTCAAAAGAGAGAATCTGATGCCATCACTTACAAGGTTAAGACCTTTCAGTAATTCTTTAAATTTGTTTATCTAAAATTTGAGTAAGTTAACATCACAGAGTGTTACATGATCTAGTTTCTGTCTCCCTGTTGTCCCCTCTCTCTCTCTCTTCCTTTTCTCCAGGCACTTGGAGCACCTTAGAATGTTCTGTACAAGCCTCTGCAGAGAATGCAGTTCCTACTCTTCCTCTTCTGGTTCATTAACTTCCAAATGTTCTTCACTACTCTTCTGAAGATTCATTTCTTTCAGGGGACATTCTACCATCCTGAGTCTGATTTAGGACCCCACCTTCTGTGCTCCCATGCCATGCTGTACACACCCTATCAAAGAAATAGTAACACAGAGTCACTAGATATTTGTTTCTTGATGTAAAAAAAAAGAAAAAATCCACGAAGTCTTATTTGACTTCTTATACAAAATCAAAGGACAGGACTAATGCAGTAGACTCCCAACAGCGCTTGTTATATGATGAAAGAGAATTCCATGCATGCCTAAACGGACACTCCCAAGACTACTTATTGGTAGGACATTTGCTTGAAGGAAAGTAGTGGGCTCTTGCTATACTTTCAGTCTTCTCTTTCTGTGTCTCTTCCCTTTGTTGTTCTTTTCCTTTCTAATCTACATCAAATGAGCAAAAGTCTGATACTAGTACTTTGGGAAATTTGTGGCAGGAGTGGGATTCAATCACAGAGAAGAGAAACGAGATTGCCAAGTAGAGTAATTTTAGGGCAGAAAACCTCCTGGTCCTTGCTTTCTTCCTTGTAAAGTTAGTCTTTAATATAAAGCTTAATCCTTTCATGCTGCCTAGACTGTGTTCAGAGATTTCCTCTGCATATTGTTTCATCTGCCAGTTAATTCCTGGGTACTTCCGGGAACTGAAGGGAAGAAGCATCTGAGCTGCAGTCACTGAACTCAGAGATGAACTCATAGTCCATCAGTTCTATGGATATCTGGGTTTTGTTTTGTTTTCTCTAAACCAATGATTCTTAAATTTTTGTTTGAAAATTATCTGAGTAAATCTATAAAGTACAATTTTCAGGGCACCATTCCAAAAAATTCTGATTCATAAGATCTGTGATAGGCTTGGGGAATCTCCATTTTAACAAATTTGACTGGAAAATTCTAGAATATTCTAACGCAGATGGCTCATACCAGTTTGAGGAGGCAGTGAACGTCCCTTTTATTGTCTCCATCCAACCAGAAGATGGAGCTTCCCTGAGGTTCTACTTACTCTAACTCTTTCCTTCCCTTGACTCCATATTCACCAGATTCTGGGAGATAAAAGGCATCATTTCATGTGGTCTCACACCACTTGTTCGACCTCAGCCTCACAGTATCATTTCAGTCACTAGCAACATGGACTCTCTGTTACTTTGGGATCTAAAAGTTTTAGTCACCTCGTCTTCCCCAGGACACAGGGCATGGCCAAGAAGGAGGCCGCAGCAGAATACACTGCCAACAGGACCTCAGAAGGAAAGGGAGTCCCCTGGGGTCCTCACACCCCAGCCACAGGATAGTGGATGTGTGAAGAAGAGGAGAGTATCAATTTTGAATCATTCATTCCAAAATCTTTGTTTTCACATTGAACATGAGCTTGAGATAACCACAAGAAAAAATGAAATTTCTCCCAAAGTGAAATCACGACTGATGCCAATGCAGAAGAGAGAAAAGTCCCCAAAAGTTTGATTTAAAAATGGCATTCAGAGATTTTGAATCATTACTAATTCATAATCCCTATGCAATGCAACAATTAGTATGCATTTACAAGAGATGCATTAGATGGAAGACATGATCTATGTCAATGTTTGTAAATTTTGTTTTATCACAGCACTTCATTTCCAACATATTTAAATTTCCTAAGTGTTCCTGTGACCTGCTCACAGCTTACAAAATAATAACAAGAGAGGAGGCATCCTGTCCCATTGCAGATCCAGACAAATAGATGGCGAGCTGGTCTGGCTGTGCATACAGACGACTCTGGTCCTTTCTCGTCTTTCACCCCTCTGGCTGCCTTTTTCATGTCAGTGACAAAGGTGGTACATTTAGTACATCCTGAATACCAAGCTGACACTTCTTTGAACCCTACCCGGCACTTTCTCCTTTTGTTCTGATCTTCATACACTATTTAAAGAGTGATACCAGTACCAAGAATTCAGAGAGTAAATGATTTCCTTCTTTAATTCTACGTTTCTTTAAGAAAGGAGTTCTTTCTTCCTCAAGCTGGTTTCTTTTTTTAATGAAAAAGCTAATTATCCTTTAAAGCAACATTTTTTTTGCATTTTGTAATAAAACTAGGAGGTAATTTAGTAACTTTCTAATAGTAAGTTAATGAGTTTTATCCACAAGCTAGTATCATGTGGTGCATATTTTTTATGTGTACATAATGTTTCTAAACTGAGCCCAGTTGATTTTTTTTTTTTTACTTTTATCAGCAAGAAAGAGAGGCTAAAAACAGACTCATAGCTCCCCAATGTGCTTAATAGGAGTATTTAACAACATCCAAACATAGTCACTGTGCACATGGAAAGTTTTTTGCCACAAAATGACAAGGATCAGACACAAATCACTATGTTAGGTATCAGAAAACCTTGTATTTCTTCTGTTCCCACTGTGCTGGTTGTCCTTGGCTAATACCTAACTTATTTTCTTGACCCTGGCATGACTGAAGAATGCCAGTAGGTAGTCTGAGTAGCAGGAGGTCCAGGCACCACTGCAAACCTACATAAAAGTTTGTTTCTTTGCTTGTCTTTAATCACACCCCGTAGCTTCATGAGGTAGATAATCACCTTGTCAAAGCATTATAATGGACTGTGCTATATTGGGAGAGTCTTGATATGAAAGACACAAACTGGGCACATTTCTGAGGGAAGAAATAATGACTTGGATGAGGAAAACTATAGGCAAGGGATGCCACCTAATGTCCATTATATCCTAAAACACAGGGCATGTCTGTTGCCATTTCCATGCCCAGAGATCGCAAACACGTGTACATGTATGTGGCATCAAAATTGTCCACACTCACATTTGCAGATGTGATATTTTGAGATGGGGTTTTCTGGAACCACCAGGGACCATTTTTACTGAAAGAGAGAATTCTGAAATATTTTTTTACAGATCTAATCTTCCATCAGCAGTGTAAGAAAGGGCATCTATATGGACCAAAAGTTCATACAACGATACAGCCTGTGTTACAGTTTTGTCTTCTAGTTGGGCTGCCTGCAGTATAGGTCAGAGTTTCAGATCTATCCCAGAATCTGGCCATATTCCACTTTCATAAGATACTTTTCCTGTAACTAAATTTAAAAAATCAAGGCAGTAGGAAAAATTTCATGATAATATCATAAAGAGAAATTTTATACATTAGTTAAATTTGTTAGCCATTAGGAAAGATAAGAATTTTTATTTCTTTTTAGAGAATCTTAAATTGAATCTAAGTCAGGATATGCCTTTACTCTCCAGAGGCCAATATTTCCAACTGGAATATGACCTTTGGCCAACAATTCCAATTCTGGAATTGTACAGCAAGGATTAAGTAGACATATTTACAAAGATTTATGTATGATTTTCATCTCAGCATAGTTTTGGATAATAAGAAATAGGAGTACATTTTCATATCCATCAATAGGAATATAGTAAAATAAATGATGATATAATACATCCTAGGAAGCCCTTAAAGTCACAAACCAGAGCTATATTGTTCGACAGAGAAAACATACAAAGTCCACTCTATGTGACATAGAAAATGAAACTAAGATCAGAACTCATAGTTTAAGAATATACATCCATAAAATACAATAAACTTTTAAGTGACTTTTACCAAATGAGGGGATTATGTGTCATTTTAATACTCCTTTTTTGTGTTGTTATGTTTTGTCTTAGTTGTATTTAAATAAACTATTTTTATAATAAATGAAAAACATTTCCACTTTTTAAATGTGGTAAAGAGGAATAAAATAGAAATAGAAAAGACCTGATATTAAGTCCCTAATCATATTTGAAATATCTGTTTATTTGTACAAATACCTAAATGGATTGTGAACTCCTCAAGGAAAGAGACTGTGTTAATTTTCTTTTACTCCCCATAGGGTTCTGCAAAAGGGCAAAGAGTAGATGCATGGTAAATATGTTTTAAATTAATGTGTAGCCTCGGTTACGTGGCTTTCCCTCTCCGAGGCTCGTTTTTTTCATCCACAAAATAAACGTAAGGTTGTCTACCCACCTCACTGGGGATTGCTGTGAGGCCCAAATGAGACAGTACACGTTGCCTATAAAGCACTCCATGCATGCAAAGGAGCATTCGTTTTAACCACAGTGGTTGTACTCACAGCCGTGATGAAGAAGGTTGTGCCCTCATCCCCAGGGACGGCTCAGGGCAAGATTGTGAAGCCAGCAGAAAGTACCAGCTGCCCACCCAGGCCTGCCTTCTTCACTGTGGAGATGCCCCTCTTCCTCTGTGCCATGTGCCTTCTTGCTTATCTCCAGCTCTCATCCGGATTTAATCTCATGAAAACTGGGACTTGGGTTTTAACTTGCTCCTGCTGGGATTTGCATTCTCACCAGAGAGAAGAAATTGCAATCTACTTAAAACTGTACCATAGGTACCAATTCTATCCTATAGACATCTGCCATATATGTTATACACACACACTTTTATATATATAGTTTTCCAATTTTCTAACATATATATATATATATATATATATATATATATATATACACACACACACATGTATATATAAAACATATGCATAATATTAGGAATCTGGAAAACTATTTTAATCAGGATAAAGTCACAGACTAAACCAAGTCACGTGCCTCAGGGAATGCAGTTTATTGGAGTGTTTAGAATAGCATGAGGTTAATTAGGTCAGGATTCCTGGAAAAGTGAGATCTAACCCAAGTCAATTTGTGTGTTATGTTGATCGGAAGGAGAAGATCATATAATCTAACAAGAATTTACCCACACCAAGCACAGAAAGGAGAATGGGCCCTGCCAGTTTTAAGACCAAACCCCATCTTTGGTGCGTCTCTCCCCTCGCACCCCACATCCAGTCCATGAGCTCCTCACCACCTCCGTCCCTTCTGCTCTGGATCAGATACCACTGTCCCTTACCGATGATGGCAGTGGCCGCTTGCCCACTCCCACCCATGCCCACCGCAGTCTACTCTCATCACGGCAACAAGAGTGATCCTGTTAAAATATGTGTTCTGGTTACATCAGACCCCTTCTCAAAGACCACGGCCTCCAAGACCCTAACCTCTCCCCTCTGCTGTTGGCTTGTGCTGCCCTCCCCCTTGCTCGCTCACCCGCTCTCTCAGCTGGAGACCCGGATGTCTGGCTACTCCATGAGCATATCCGGGGTCATTGCATCTGTGGTTCCGCAGGATACCCAGCTTCATGGTGAGCTTTATGAAACCCGCCCTGTCTCTGTTCTGATGTCACCTTTGCACTAAGACCTTTCTTGACAACTCTATTTATGACGGTAATTACCTCACCTCAGTCTTCCTTCTGCTCCTTCCTGCTTTATTTTTTCTTCACAGCACTTTTCACTTTTTAGTATGCCATATGATTTACTTAGTCATTGGCTCTCTTACTCATCTCATGCAACTGGAATATAGATCATGTGAGTTCAGGAAGCTTTGCCTGTGTTGTTCATTTTTGTATCCCCAGCATTTAAAGTAGTGCCTGGCACATGGGTAGGTCCCTAGTAAATATTTGTTGGATTACAAGTACTGGGAGCAACAAGGAAACTAGTTTGAAGAGACGTGGCTGACACTAGGCTTACTAGAAGTTAGCTCAATAGATTTCCACTCGGAAAATATTGAGGACTTGCACATTAAGATAGCAATTATGGGGTGGTATGCTGATAATTAAATTAAGAGTAGAAACTAACGTAAGTTTTAAGTATAGATCCTAAAATAAATAGTCCCAAATAACTTCTTCCTGGAAAATAAAATCTTACTCTATTTCTGTTTTTTTTTTTTAATATCTAGTTTCCCAGTCATTATTTATTTATTTGGCAGAGAGAGAGAGAGAGAGAGAGAGAGATCACAAGTAGACAGAGAAGCAGTCAGAGAGAAAGGGGGAAGCAGGCTCCCTGCTTAGCAGAGAGCCCGATGTGGGGCTTGATCCCAGGACCCTGAGATCATGACCCGAGCCGAAGGCAGAGGCTTAACCCACTGAGCCATCCAGGAGCCCCTAAAATCTTACTCTATTTCTGTTATTACAGCAGATACAGAGGGATTTAGAAAAATCTAGATAAGTTAATAAGAGATCACAAATTTTTGAAATGTTACAAGAAAACTTAATAAAACTCTTAGAATGAGAATGGGAAAAATGAACAAACAAGTATTTCCAAGGGTTGATAAAAATTATCTACTGCTAATCGTATGTTTTGTACTTTTTTCAAAAGCTACTCATGTGTAGAATGACAACAGCAAATGAACAAATTATTCATAGGCTCAGAATGACTCGCTCTGTACAGTTTACAAATTAATTAGCTTTGTCTTAATCTTTTCAATTGAAAAAGTGTTAAAGTGTTAGTTTATTGCTTACTTCAGTGTTAAAATGCTGGTTAATTGCAAAACAGTATTAGGGCTAATATTAAAATTCCACTTACAAGCATCAGGGAAACAAAATGCACTTAAGGCAAATCCAACTAACTTTCCTAAGGCCATGTGTGCTAAAGGTGATGCAGGTTACCAGCTAGCGAGAGCACAAAGTTCCCAGGAAGCCTTTCTTCAGCCTAGATGGCATAAAGGGAAGAAGCAGTTGCCATTAATTTACATGGGAAAATGTTCGAGTGTTCCCAGAGCCCCCAAATAACTTCCCTTAGGCTTTTCATATACCTCAGGACACATCTTTCGAACAGATGCACCAGCTAAATCAAGACAAAGCCCAGACGCTCACGGACACACCTCTGGTGGCTGGACGCCGGGGGACTGGGTGTGGGTTCTGGGCAAGGTGCTGGGCTGTCTGGTGGCTGACACCGGGATGCTGAATGTGGGTTCTAGACAAGGTGCCAACTTGGGTGCCAGCCGTGGAACAGCTTAGCACAGCACAACGCTGAATGCTGTTTTAGCTTTTCGCCTGTTTCTCACAGAGGTGAAGATCTTCTTAGGATTTCTTTTGATAGTGAAAACAGGCAGTAACGTAGGTCTTTCATAAAAGCAAGAGGTCATAGCACAAACTTTTGAAAAGCGGGGATACTGGTACTGCTCCAATACAAAACCACACTCCGGTGATGTGTGTGAAGGAGTCTCTTCATTTGACTTACGTATGTATGGTCGTGTTTATACACACCCTTAGTGGCGTTAGTTTTAGCCATGAAATCATAAACAGTGGTGAACACTGTTTATAATCACCCTGCACTGGGGTTTGCAAACTCTGAGCCATTAGTTTCAAGGGTTTTCTTCTTGCTAGCTCTCCTTGTCAGTCAGATAGCTGGATTCAGCCCCCAAATGTTTGTATTCAGGCCACCTTAAGAGGTGATGAATTTTATTAAGATTTGGAATCAGGCCAGCTGAGGTATTTAAAAAGAAAATTGTGAAATGGGATCTGAGGGCATTCACAGGGAGCTGCTCTGCTACTGCAGAGACAGCCTTGCCTGCAGGGGCTCCTGAAGCCCCTCAGGGTCATGGCCATAGGGAGCCTCCTTGTCACGTTCCCACTGTGCTCTGGAAGGGTGATGGGTGTGTTCAAATGGAATCAAAATATCAGTGTGATGGCCAGTGGCAAATGCAGGCAACTGTGAGAGAGGAAGTTCCGACAAGGTGCAAAAAAAATCAATTAGCTGATGTCAGGAGAATTATTTCTAAAATACATGGTAGTATATGGGCACTAGAGAAGCAAAACAAGTGTGGACAGCAAGTGTAGGTCACTACAGAAAGCTGTTACGAACAAGAAGAACAATACACAGAAAGCAAGCTTCGTTTGCACGCCCGTCAAGAGAGGGCAGCATGGAATAAGCGTGTCTATCCGCATATTTGGTATCAGTCGTTCCCTTGTTAATAATGTTTAATTCAGGTCCCAGAAACTTAGATTTTAATTCCTTAAAAAAATAGTTATAAATAAGATTGAATGGAATCAGCAGATAGTTTTCTTTTTTCCCAGTCATTACAGTGTCTTTTTTTTTTCTTTTTTAAAGATTTATTCACTTATTTTAGAGAAGGCACACATGCAGGGCTGGGGCAGAGGGAGAAAATCTCAAACAGACTTCACACTGAGCATGGAACTCAGTGTAGGGCTCGATCTCATGACCCTCAGATCGTGACCTGAGCTGAAATCAAGAGTTGGCCACTAACCAACTGAGCCTCTCAGATGCCCCTATCATCTCAGTGTCTTTAAAAAAGAGAGAGAGAGAGAGAGAGAGAGAGAGAGATAGAGAGAGAGGCGCCTGGGTGGCTCAGTGGGTTAAAGCCTCTGCCTTTGGCTTAGGTGGTGATCCCAGGGTCCTGGGATCGAGCCCCGCATCGGGCTCTCTGCTCCGCGGGGAGCCCGCTTCCCCCCCCCCTTTGCCTGTCTCTCTGCCTACTTGTGATCTCTGTCTGTCAGATAAATAAATAAATAAATAATCTTAAAAAAAAAGTTATATCGTCTCTTTAGAAAAAATTTTCAAGATGAGATGTGTAATAGGGAAATTTTCAAAAGAATAAAAAAGGAAAAAGAACCACCTATTATGTCACTGTCTAGAAATAACCACTGTTATTTATTTCGACACATTTTCTAGCTATTTTCTAGTGTGTATATATGTCAATTCCTTAAAATCAAATTTCATTTTTAGCAGTGAAAATGGAAAGATAAACTTTAAAATATCTGTTATGTAGCATCAGCATTTCATAATGGAAGAGGGAGTGAAAATACATCGAAGGTAAGAAAAATGAAACTTCTTAGGTAAAAAGAACTAATAAAATTGATCTTAGTTCTCTGTGGTGGCAAATTTAAGAGAAAAAAAAGAATAATTGAGAAAAAGAAAAGAAGGGAATGTGAGTGATTTGGGAGAGAAATAAGTTAGAGCAGCAGGCAAAGTAGGAAGAAGAGCTCCATGAAGAGGCAGGTGCTTTTCCACACCAGAAACTTCCCTGCAGGTCTTTAGGTGGGCAGAGGTGTATGCTGCACTTTGTTTCAAGTGTTTTTATAAAGTTCACAAATGCTGAGATGCCTGGTACTGAAAAAAGAGGATAGCCTTGTTTTCAACCTTAGATGTTGTGCTTTGATGTCATTAACAGACCCTGTGATAACCTCCACTGTCAAGATCCTTTTGAAGAGACCTTATAAAAACAAACACACCAGAACTTGCATTTTATTCCGACTGATGCTGTATAGCAAATTACCACAAACTTATTGTCTAAAAACAACACAACTTTGTTATTTTACAGTTTGGGGGGGTTAGGAGTCTGAAATGGGTCCCATTGGGTTAAAATCAGGCTGTTGACAGGGCTGTTCCTTCAGGACGCTCAAGGGAGACTGTCTCCCCTTGTCTTTTTCACCTTCTGGGGTGTTTCTTTGCTTGGGGCCCTTTCTTCCATTTTCAAAGCCAGAGTGGCTGGTCCAGTCTTTCTCATATGCCATAACTCTGACGTTGACTGTCCTGCCTTCCTCGTTCTCTCATAAGGACCCTTGTGTTTATATTGGGTCCCCCCAGATAAGCCAGAATGACTCCCTCCTCAAGATCCTTAAATTAATCACATCTGTGAAGGCCCTTCCACCAGGTAAAGAAAGAGATTCATAGGTTCCAAGGATTACAAGGTAGACTTCTCAGGGTGGCCTTTATTCTGCCTACCACAAATAGGAAGCTATATTCTGTGATTACTTTAAAGAAGAGTAAATTAATACAATCAAACATGTTCTCACCATGTTCCTCGCAGAAATTAGAAAACATTACACAACTATTCAAGAATCAGAAAGTGTTTACAAGGACCCTTAGGTCAGTATTTTTCCCGCTGGGGGGAGTCTTTCTTCCTTGTCTGCAGATCTGTCAATACTGTTTTAGCACGGGATTATTTTAAAAATTTCAAATCAGTTCACTTTTTCAGATCCTTATTTACCTCTCTTTTGCTTCTTTTCCTCATTGTTTTTCCACAATTCTGTGTTATGTGGTTATATTACAGAATAAAATATCAGGAGTATGGGAATCCAGGCTGTGAAAACTCAGTTAATTTTTTTCATGAATTCCTATCCTTGGCCGTCAGTGAGGAGTTTGAAGATGTGTGTAGAATGTCACAGTAGTTCAGATCAGGGAGGTAGAGATTCTATAGAAATAACTTGTCTTACAGCTCCCTGTACAGCATCAAATCAAACCAAGCAGGAGATGCTTCCTACTTTTTTGCAGGTTTTTCTCTGCAGAATGATCTTATTTATCACGTTTGCACTTTAAATGCCTACTTTGAAGGAAGGCATCACACACCTGTGTGTGTCATCTCCTAGGTCTCTCCTTTCATGGCTTCAGCTTCGTACTCTGGCCATTAGGTAGATGACATGCAAAGGGGATGTCCTCTGAGTTGCTAGGATACAGGCACCCCGACGTAACTACTGTGGGGAGGAACACCAGAATGAAACGGAAGGGCCTGTGTTTGATGTCAGTCCTTCCATTCACTCCTAAGAGAGAGTAACAAGGGTTTATTGTTTCTCAAAACCTGTCAAGGGTGCTTGACTCTACTGTGAATTCTCACCTGCCTACAAGATTTTTATAAAAATTTCCCAGAAAATTCTAATTCACTATTCATTTCTTCTACTAATGCACCCTTTTCAGTGTTTCCTGCCTTTGCCTAAGTATTCCCTGAAGGCCTATGCTCAGCCTCTTTCTCCTGTGTTGGTGGGATTCTGTCATCGGGGAAAGTCAGGGTTTGGCAGCCTCACTTACTGATCCCTTAGGCTGGCATCTCTGGCAGGCATGGGAGCGACAAATGGGACAGAATATATCAAGGGATAGTTTATCCCTTTTCTTTTCTTTTTTAAACCTAACATGTATGTTTTTATATAACATATTCTTACACAAATTTAAGTTGAGAGTTTGGTGTATAGATCTGATATAGTGTTATTTTCTATATTGAAGGAACAGAAAACTTACGCTGTCCTAGGCATTCTATGTGGCAAGTGAGGTTGTGTGTGTTTGTGTGTATAAAAGACCCGAGAGCCAGAGACACACAGACAGAGACAGAGAAAGTGAAGAATGAATAGAAACCACTCTCAAAGCCCTAGCTGTATCACCCAGGTATATCAGGGAAGTGAGACTCTGGACACATCAGGAGACCTGAGCTAGCTGGGGATGTAGAGAACATAGGCAGGACTGGCAGGGGACACAGGTGAGTTGATAAAAAGTTTGGATATCTTCAACTGAAGTCCTTGAACTTCATCCTGGAAGGTCTTAATTTAATAGGATTGTACTTCTTAACATAAGAAGAGATGATTATGTTAATAAATTATACATGGAGAGGAAAGAAATTTTCTGTGATCAGTTTACTAAAAACTGTGATCAGTTTTTACTACATCAATTTAAGAATTTTTAAATATTCCAGCATATGCCTTATTTCCTTGAATTATTTTACAGCAGAAACCTTTTCTTGTGGGCCCAGCGATTACAGGATCACAACAGACCAGGGTTCCCCAAACATGCTTTAGAAGATATTGTTGAAAAGTGTTACAGAAGCACACAGATTCCTTGACTTGGTTTTTAATCTAATCTGTAGTGTGACTTTGAGCAAATAACTTTATTTCTTTGGGTTTTCTTGTTTTTTTTTTTTTTTTTTAAACTTGCAAACCAAGGAGGTAGGAAGAAACAAAATGGTCCCTATGCTCCCTTGTTCTAGTAGTCTATAGAAAATATCCCATAATCAGCCAGCCTGGAACATAGATACCAAGCTTGAGGTGAAGTTTCATCCGCAAGGATTGAAACAGTGACGAATGGCATATTTAAGAAAAATATATAATCAACCAGAGTACTCTGATTATGGCTTAGTGCACATTGCCTGGAGGAATCATTTTTAACAAAGTCATGCTTTTAAAGGCTAATTTTAATTTTTGCCTCGACCGTAAGTAAGGACTAGCACCTGAAGTATATAGGTCAGTACCTTCTAAGATGTATTTCAGTGTGTGCTCACCAAATCAGTTAGACTTTTAAGTGCAAGTGAAAATGCCTTTGAGTTCAGGCATAGTGGAAAAACTTGGTCTAAATGGAGAAGATAGAGGAATCACATGCTGATTAGTGTTCTTCCTCCAGGATGTCAACGTGGTGGGAGAGAAAATGAAGGCGTTTCCAAACAGCTTTTTTGGAGGGGAGGGTGACTTTTGTTCAATGTACTTATATTTATTTCCTTAAAATACGAACCATCAATTAAGTTGTTCCTATCCTTTGGGCAGTAGTTGAATACTGCGCACTCTTGACTTCCATGAATTATGTAAGACAGGTATTTCTTTTCATATTTTATAACTCATAATACCAAGGTTCAAAAATTTTAGAGATCATTTCTACCTAAGGCCCTAAAAAGTAGAAAGTTACAAAACTACGAATGAGCGCAATATGCAGTCTTGGTATATTCATTGTTTGTATACAGTATCAATTTTCTAAAATATGACCAAATATATAACATTTCTCACAGAGAGATGTATATATACTGTATAAAAGTCTCCCCAAATAATGTAAACCCCCATTGAGTTCTCAAGATCTATTCTTGGAAGAGTCTTGTTTTAGGACTGTAGCTAGTTTTAACTACTAGCTCAGAAGCTACATTACATAGTGGAATTGAAATTATAATGGCCCAAATCTTCTTAATCTTCGATGTCAGATGAGACTAGATAGGCACATGAGTGAGCAGAAGATGTTAGGTGTGAAGTACTTTTTATGACAGGAAATTACTTTTGTCATAGTTTGGGTTCTTCCCCAAACAGTTCCCCAAACAAGGACTTGGCTAAAGGCAGTTTATTTGGGAGGTTATCCTGGAAAGCCCAGGGGAAGGAGTAGAGTTCATGAGACAAGGGTGGGAGAAGGATAATAGAAGGCATATGGAGAAGTGAGGGACAGTGGCCATCAGCTGGAGCTCATTCCCCTTGGGGAGCCTCCAAGAAACCTTTTGGTTCTTGGGGATGCTGGGGCATTGACTCACTGATCCTGCCCCCAACTAGTTCCTGGTAGGCTGTGAGACTATCAGCTCTTGCGCACGTCCTGGTCGCACCTGTCCATGGCTGACCGGCCTCCCTTTGAGCCCAGGAAGTTCTGTGGAGGAGCAGGTGCTTGAGGCAGGAACCTGTGACTGTACTCAGTGTGCCGCACCCTCAGCCGCAGCTGATCTCAGAGTCTGTGGAGGGGACAAAGGAAATATGAAGTTAGTCGTCCTCATTTGTAGGCACTATGGCCGTAGTGTGAACTCTATCCATTTTGGTTTTGGTTGCCACTAACCTACCATTCTTTGCTTTGTCCACTTTGAGTGGCTTTCTAAAGATGCAGGTGTGAATCCTGATGCACAAGGGCAGAGAAGAGCCCAGGAAGAATCTGGAATGCTAAGGGCTCTCATTCTGTCTCTAACTTGGCTCAGTGTACCAGCTCCTCGTTCTCACGCACAGTCTCTCCTACACACACACACACACACACACACACACACACACACACACACACCACCAGTTTTTTCTCTTTTCTTGTGCCTCATCAAAGGAAGACTAAGCTCTATCTTTTCACATCAATTCTATTTTCCTGGTGAAGGGACCCAGACTGACCCACAGGAATGAGGGAGAGTAGATGTAGGATATATATAAACCCCATAAGAATGGGTATGGAGGAGAGCTGGAGGATGCAGTCCAGATGTAAATCCCTTTCCATAACAGAGAAAATCAAATAACCAAGTATAGTAATAACTTGTGGGCTTTTTTTTTTATGACACATTGAATGAGCCTCCAACATACCACATAACTCAGTAACTTTCTGGAAGCTAGGAGATGAGCAGAAGGACAGAGCCAGGTCACAGGTCTGAAACTGTCTTTTAGAATAGAAGTGAAGTAAGGTGTAAGAAAGCCGTGCTAATCTTAAAGTGGAAAAGAGCTGTGTCCATTTTAGAAGCAAACAGTGCAGAAAAATGGGAGTATATCAACATCTTCTATATATACGTATGTTTCTGTCATTTATTTTGGCTTTTTGAAGTGAACCCCAGCTGAGCAGCACAGAGTCCCTCCCTCCCTTTGCCCCTTTCTTCTTTCCTTCCATTGCTCATTGGTTCATCGATTCATTCATTCATTCATTCGTTGGTATTCCTATAGGAGGGCAGTGTGCCACACATGCTGAATAAGCAGATACACCAGAAACAAGATTTCTCTTGGCTATAACGATGAGGCTACAATATAACATTGTGGCTTTTTCCTAGAACTGTTCCCATAACATCTTATTCCCCGAGCAGAGTAATAGTGGTTTTTAAATCAGGCTGTTATGGTGATATTGCCAACTTTTTTTCAAAGCAAAAGCCAGAGAACCAAGGGAGTCAAGGTTTAATAAAATAAAAACAAAGTATATTTGTATACTTTTCTTGTGCGAGGGCTACAGGTTTCCATAAAATTAAAATTTAATGCCTGGGCAATTTTATCATTATGGATTTCAAGGAGGGCATAAGTTTACCTGCTGTCTACAGAGCACAAAATGATGCATGCTGGATAAAAAGTTTGTTTTTTTTTTTTTTTCCAGACAGTTTCCATAATGTCCCGTTATGATGCTGAACATGGGAAAATCATGCCAGTCATCAGGAAATTGTAGAATTCACCCAGTGGCGGTCAGACCCCCATCTGATGAGAGTGTAGCTATCCCCGTACCGGTCAGTGGTAACCTGCGTACTCATGCAGGGGCCAGAATGGCATTCAGAATAATCGAGGTGTGATCCATGGCAGTGGGGGGTGTTGGTGACAGGGCAGTAGTGACAAGAATAGCACCTTACTTTTGTGTGTTAAGTTCTAGGATTCCTAAAGCAGTTTCTCCTACACTGTCTCATTTGTTTCTCCTAAGAACTTCAGGAGACAAAAAAGTTATCACTCATGAGTGAAATGTCCCAGGTTGCACAGACCACAGTGATGGAGCCAGAGCTGGAATTCAGTTTGCTGGGGGATGTTCTCTCTCATGACACGAGAGAGAAACTGAGCTGAAGGGACATGCATTCATTGCACATGTACTTAAGTGATGCAAAAAAATGAGAGAAAAGTAAGATATTTATAACATTGAATTAAATCTTTAAAAAAATTATTTATTTGAGAGAGAGAGAGAGAGAATGCAAACACAAACAGGAGGAGGGGCCAAGGGACAAAATCTTAGACTGCATGCTGAGCATGGAACCTGTCGCAGGGCCTGATCCCTTGACCCTGAGGTCATGACGTGAGCCATAACTAAGGTCAGATGCTCAAACGACTGAGCCACCCAGGTGCCCCTTGAATTAAATCTTTTAAAGTCCTCTGAGAAGGCCAAAAGGAGATAAAACTTTTTAAGCATCAAGCTTAAAGAAATAAGCTTTAACTATTATTATTTTGTGACATCACTATTCTTTACCCCATCTCCTCAGTGACACCGGCTAACCTGGTGAGTGGCTCTAATTATAGTCATAGTTAAATCAGCTTCCGTCGTGCTGCTGGTAATAGTCACCATTTACTGCGGACACGACTATGCAGTCAGCGTTAACTATTAATACTAGTTTAACTGAATCTAGCATAAGTAGCTTTATAGCCTCCCTATTTTTATTATCATTTACAGCTGAAGAAACGGAGGTTCAGGGACCCAAAGAGCCCAGCTGTTCTGTCAGCCGCCCATTCAGGGCCTCAAAGAGATCAGTGTTGCCTGAACTTCCCAGCTTGTAGATACAATTAATTCCCTGTCAGCAGAGACCCAGCCTGAGTTTTAGGCCTCCTGTAGGGCCGGAGTCCTCAATGTCTGGAGGCTCTCGTGGTTGTCACATTTGGGGAGGGGATGCTGCTGGCGTCTGTGATGCTGATAAACATCCTAAAAACACATGTCAGTCCCCACGACGAAGAATTTTCTAGTCCCGAATGTCAATGGTGCTGAGGTTAAAAGATCCTGGAATGAGCTTGTAAGACTGGGTAATAATAGAAATTATTTTTTTAAAAGATTTTTATTTATTTATTCATTTGACAGACAGAGATCACAAGTAGGCAGAGAGGCAGGCAGAGAGAGGAAGGGAAGCAGACTCCCCCCTGAGCAGGGAGCCCGACGCGGGAATCGATCCCAGGACCCCGGGATCACGACCCAAGCTGAAGGCAGAGGCTTTAACCCACTGAGCCACCCAGGCGCCCCTAGAAATTTTTATTTAAATCAGCTGGTCTGTCACCATTTAGAATTTTATTTGTTGAAAAGATAGAGCTCAGTTTCTTCTGGCTCAGGCCCACTTAGGGTACAGAGGAGTGAGCCGGGGAGTTCCCTTTCGAAGAACAGACATAAAGCAGCCAGAAAATTCTGAAGGCCTGAGGGCTTTTGAGGCTGATGGTTTTGTAAAGTGACTGACATGTTTGACAGTTCCCTACCAAATTACTAAAGCCCGAGTCTTTGGCAGGTATGCAGAACCTATGGATTTCATAAAAGACCTTTATTAGACCTTTATTTCAAAGATATGACCTAGAAAGTTGAAATTGCAAACAAGTTGCTTCCAGCTCGTTCCAGTTGAAGAGCCAGCTAGAAATCAAAATTTCAAAGGGCAGTGATAACAAGTGATCATTTACTCTGACACTCACAGCCAAGGTGAAGCGTGTTTGTGATAAGAGTTTAGCTTTGTTATCCTCGCCATGAAACAACCCGTGAGTGTCTCTTCATGATTCCTTCTGCCGCTTTTCCTTCCCTTACACAAAAAATGGATTTTCAAAGATTTCAGGGGCACAGGCCAAGAATAACGAACCCCCCTTGAGTACACAAACCTCATGTCATCAGCAGTCTTGTGGGGGGCACTGCAAACCCGGGGCCTCTCTGTCTGGGGCCGTCCCACTTCTTTGTACCTCGTCCCAACATCTAGCACTGAGTAAGTTCCCAGCAGGGTGTTGAAAACAGACCCATAGCTCAGCGAAGACCCACTGACGACAGGTGACCCAAGCTGTGTGAAAACTGACCAGTTAAAAAAAAAAGTAGAAGTGAAACGTCACAGTGGAAAAAGTATTGATGGCTGGAAAGAGAGCTGGAAGGTTGAGCATGCCTTTGGCCCCCTTTGGGTTTTCCTGCCCTCACCTGTAACATCTGGAGCTGCACAGCATAATCTGGGAGACCAAGAGTCCCTTCGGTTTTAATATACTTCCATTTCTAATGGGAAGAAGAAAGAAAAAAAAGTTTTTTTTTCAAATCTAGGATAACTGCTGGGAAATTATTATTCAGTTTCTTGGATGGTCCTGCTTATGGATAAATAAAGGGTTTATACTTCCCCTATAGCTCTAATCTTGCATGTGTAATGGATATAAGTTTTCTTTTCTTTCTTTTTTTTGACTGTGTGTGTGAATGGGCTTTGGCCCCTTGTGTGTCTTCAGGACTTTCTCCTCAGTTATCCCAAAGCATCTGTCTGTGGGTGGGGGACGGGAGGAGAGCACTGAGATAGAAATGCAAATAGAACAGGTTAATAATACTCACCCTCTAGCCGCAAAAATAGGCTTTCTCAGGCTCCAGCAGTGTGCTGTGGGAGGTTACAGACAGGCCTTGCCAAGAGAAAAAAAGGATTCTCTAATTTCTTTTATTGTCCTGTTCATTATATCAGGAGGCAGTTCCAGTAGCCTTGATGGTAGCATTTCACACAAAGGAGGGTCTAACCAGACAGGAAGAGCAGAAGGAGGTCCACACACACTCATCTCACTGGGGGAGGGGACAGGTATCTGAAAATCTGGGCATTTTTATCTCTCAGCCAGGCATGAACTGGGTTACCTGAGATAACTTCTTTAAATTATTGCATTTGATGACATTTTACAAGATAAAACCAAAGTGTCATGTTTCTTTTCCGAGCATTTTAAAAATCAGTGCCTTCTTTGAAATTTCTTTCCAGTTTATTATTCATCTACCTAAATTCATACATATTTTTATATATTTGCTCATTTAGCAAATATTTATTGAGTATTGGCCACGCACAAGGTCCTAGGAATTCAGCAGCGAGTAAATACAGATAATGCCCCTTCCCTTAGGGAGCTTACTTTCTAGTTGGAGAAAAAATAAAATCAACAGTAATACATAATTCTAACCCACAGTAAGGAGAAGGTCAGTGATGATGCTACTTCCTGGTCCTCATGGTCATGCTCTTCCAGCAAGACTGTGTTCTCCGAATGCGCAGCGTCTCTAACGCATCTCCTTTGCCCGTGCGCAGAAGGACCTGAGCTCCCACCCAATCCAGCCACTTTCCTTTTCAAGACCCACCGTGGCTCCTGTAGCCTGCTGCACCCTCCCAGGTCCAAGCTCTGGCCTCCAACTGCTTGTAACTTCTTCCCACAGAGGAGGGCACCCCTCCCACGAAGTCATTCCTTCTAAAGTCCCATAAAAGCAGTTCTCATCCACACATCCAGGAATACATACCCTTTCCTCTTTTCCTCCTGTCTTCCCAAATCCCAGCCTTTTAGTAAGATCCAGCACGTTTCCTGTGTGCCTTGTTGCATTAAAAACCCAGCCAGCCCACACAGATAGCTCCTTCTCAGATCTTCAACTCCTGGCCAGTACTTTGGATCGCAGACTCCCAAACTTGGAAGAACATGCTGGTCCTCTAGTCCAGCCTTGACCCCCATGTGGGAAACAGTTATACCTTCTTAATAGGTGGCCTCAGACCTCTACACTCTCTACTGGCGTTCTTCAAATAAGTAAAAAACATATATACATATACCCACAATGGTGAATTAAATTATTTTAATTTTTCTGTCACTTAAGCATCCGCAAGCAAAAAACTCTTGATGAATTTTTATGCTTTATGGCTCTTTTAAGATCACAAAACAAAAAAGTTTTAAATATAAACCCAATGAAAAAGCTAATTAATTCAAAATGATCAGCATTAATTTATTGTGACAGTGTTTCACCAAAGCAAAGCATCTATTCTCAATGTAAATGTATTACTACTCTCCAACAGGTACTCCCCAAAATGCCATAATGTAACCTTGCTTATCTATGATAGGGCACTTCTGCCATTTTTTAAATGAGCCTGTAGCAGTTGCCATAGCTTTGTCCTAAAGAAATCTCCAATGCAGACGCAGTGTAGGCAGGACCTAATTATAGGGTGGTGGTCGAGATCAGGTGGGGTTTTCATTCAATTAACAGATAAAAATTAAAAACTTTAAACATTTTCACAGAAACATGTATAACTCCCATAATATATTTTCAGTTTTCCAGGGGTCCAGAAATCCGTGTTATATAGTTTTGGACTGTTTTAGGAGTTTATGCTGTGACTCTGCAAATAGACTCTGTGTAAAATGGGCTGACAGGAAAGACTAATTTTAACATTTATTCTCTTTTCCTCATAATACCTAACATTGCATGTAGCCTGCTAGATGCTGATAAAAGATTTCTTAAATATATATATATATGTATGTATAACACACACACACACACACACACACACACACACATATATTTATATTTCACTCTTTTTTCTTATATGAATTTCAGGAAGTTTATTCACAGATCTCTCTATAAATCTCCCAGGAAAATAAGTTAGTAATGATTCTTTGATTCTGATTTTCTGGACAAAGACGTACATAAGCTCCATTAGACGTTACAACAGACAACTCCTCACGATGATGAAAGCCAAATTTAAGGCAAAAGAGACTGAACAATGATCAGTGTAGGAAAATCAAAATCAAGATAACCTAAGGGTCAAGCAGGGCTTTACGGATGCTGAATAAAAGTGGTTGTTGACAGTGAAAATTTCCCGGTTGCAGACGATTATTTGAAGAACTATCTTTTTCAGACTATTTCCACCTGTCCCCTACAGTGCTAGCAGCTCTGTTATTGAGTAAGTAAAAAACTAATTGCCTTTCTATCTTTGAACATTTTTTAGAGACATTTGTATTTTGATGCTTTCAGGGGAAAATAGAGTAAAAACAAATTCAGTAATTCTCGACTGAAAGGCCTGATATCACCTTATGCCAGTTCTTTTTTTCCTCCCTGGATATTTTAACTCTTTTTCCTGCTTTCCTACCCATTATTGAAAGGCTTTAAAGTAAATGGAGGGAATGCAGTTTTCTTTTTTTCTGGTTATCCTCTCTAAATATCGGTCATCCTTCTGAGTTGGTGAATTGAAGATGTCTCCTCAATCTATTTTCTTCCATGTCTTAGTACTCTCCCCAGACTTTCTCCACTCTCCCACAACTCTCAGCCTGACACTGGATCTTTTTATTTTTTTTTTAATTATTTTTATTAACATATAATGTATTATTTGCCCCAGGGATACAGGTCTGTGAATCGCCAGGTTTACACACTTCACAGCACTCACCATAGCTCATACCCTCCCCAACATCCGTAACCCAACCACCCTATTCCTCCCACCACCACCCCGCCCCCGCCCCCGCAATACTCAGTTTATTTTGTGAGATTAAGAGTCTCATGGTTTCTGACACTGGGTCTTAAAAGTGCTGAGCCCCTCGCAACTCGGCTCTCTATGCCTTACCAGCAGTTTGCTTGGGGGGAGCAACTCACCTGTAAGTATTCCCGTTTAGCTGTGTGTCCCCGTGCCTGAAACCTACCAGCAGTGAGCGACAGTTCTTTGACTTCCAGACACAGCCCTTCAAGAAAGGTCCAGAGAAAATTGTCAGGGCCAGTCACATCATGATGTGAATTAGCTTATCAGATCCCGTCTCTCTCTGGCAAATACTCAAGAACTGAGTGAAGAGCTAATTAGAGATCTATTGGTGGTTAGTGGAGTTAATCTGGAAGGAATTTTGGAGGAAAACGCACCAACTGTGGAGGAGTGCCCTGGAGTGGGATTAGGGGGCAATAGAAGTCATCGAGAATGACTTCACAGGTGACTTTGGGTTAGCCCTGCTTACAAGGAGCTGATATTCAAAGCACTTAAGAGCTCCTTATGTTTAAATGAGGATTAAATCTTAAACTAATTTCAAAGAATCTATAATTAAATTAAAGGTAGGCCATATCATGAGAAAGAAGTATTTGGCTTTTTCTGGGTATCCAAAAAGGAGAATTAGGATATGTGGTTGTAAATTATGGGGGTCTAGTTTCAGCTCAGTGTAAGTTTTAGCTATTCATTTGGAATAGTTAAAACTCTTTATAATAGTTAAAACTCTTTAAAACTATTCTTTTTCCCAGGATAGTGAGCTGTCACTCAATACAACTGTTTCTACAGAGGTGAATGATGCCCACTTTGGCCTTACTGTTGATCTTGGGCTACCTCGGATATATCTCCTATTTAAGAATGCTTACAAACTTGGGTCTGAATTATAAGTGAATATGCTCTTTAATTACTTCAAAAAATATATGTGTCTGTGTATAGATACACACACATACACACACACACACACAAGCATCAAAAAATGTAAGCTGAGGGTGCCTGGGGGATTCAGTCAGTTAAGCATCTGCCTTCAGCTCAGGTCATGATCCCAGGGTCCTGGGATTGAGCCCCACATTGGGCTCTCTGCCCAGCAGGGAGCCTGCTTCTCCATCTCCCTCTGCCCCTCCCCCCTACTCATGCTTTCTCTCTTTATCTTTTTGTCTCTTTTCCAGATAAATTTAAAAAAAAATCTTCTTTTAAAAAATGTAAACTAAATTCTCATCCTAGTAGTATTCTACATATTTCTACCATTTCTCATGGTCCTTGGGATGATAAAAGCTGACATGATCCTAGCTAGTACTTATAGAGAACTCAGTAAGTACAAGACTCTCTTCCCAAAACTCTCCAAGGGGTGGTATTACTGTGTGCCCCATTCTGCAGGTAAGGGAGCCAGCTGAGCCACTATCAGTGAAATGTTGCATTCCGGCTTACAGAATAAACTGGGGAGCCAGCCAAGAGTCCAACTGTTCCAGTGTCTGAGTCTAGGACTAACAGTGGTACAGCCCACTCACCAGCGCCCCATTAGGATCATCTCAGAGTATCACAGGATAGCTAAACAAATCGAGGTTCTGGAATGCTGACCTGAGTTGCGTTTTTCCCCCTATAACACAAATCTTGGCATTTGTACAGAACAGGAAAGTAAATCAATGTCAGAACAGCCTTAAAAGCCAACTACAGTTGCTTTATGACTCCAGTGTAGTGACAATATCAACTTCTAGCTGCAGTCAAGTAGAGATTAAGATCATTACACCAAGTCGAAACTCGTTTTCCTTTGTATAGCACTCATCGTGTTTTAAGGACAAATTGTAAGCCACAGAATTACAGTTGTAGAGCTGGAAGGGGTCTCGGGGACCATTCACCCCTCCCTTCTCATTACAGAGTTGAGGCTACTGATCTCCCGAGAGAGGATCTTACTTCAAACCCATGCCATGGCTTCAGAGCTGATCTTCCTGCCTCCACGGTTGGCTTTCTTGTGTCCAGTCTTCCTTTTACAGCCAAAGGGAACTTTTCAAACAGTTGGCTCATTGCACCTGGTTTTCTTTAAAATCCTTCAAATACTCCTCATTACTCTCAGAGTGAGTTCAAGTCCTTTAGTTAAAGCACCAGGTTTTTTTTGAAACCTGGTCTGTGATGGTCTCTAGTCAAATGCTCCTGCTCACTGACCTTGAACTCTGGACTCCAGTCCCTACCCTGTGGTGGTAGAATCGCAGCCTGGCCTCTGAGCCTTTGCACATCCAACTCCTTTTACTGTTAGAGCCCTTTCCGTGGCCTCCTTTGGCGATCTCCACTTTCATCATTCCTAAAGGAAGAGGACTCTAACCTAGAGGTCACATTTGTTTCATTTTTCAAACACCCAACATAAACAATGCCAGTATTGCTTCCCAACCCATTACTTAGTCAGAGTAATCATATTTGCGTGTATCTGGACAAGAAGGGCAGTGAGATTTTGCAGCATGGCATCCCCAGGCATGACATGGGAAGCATTCATAGCTTATCAATGGGAAATCCAACAAGTCAATGAGACAAAGTTTGCTGGAATCATTTGATGAGGGTATGATGTTGCTACAACATAATCCAATGATTGATGTACCTAATTATGAAAACAGAGTCAGCAAGAAATGGCAATTATATTTAATGTAGTATGATTAAGGAGGCAGAAAACTGCAATAGCTTTCAGAATGATTTTCACTGAAAATGTTTAAAATAAAATGAGTTTTCATGCTTAAAGGAATGAAAATAGTTCATCAGTTCATTTCTGTTAAAGATCCAATTATGTTCAAGTTTGTATCAGATGGGGGCAATGTCATAACAGTCAGGAGATGTAAGTTCTGGTCTCATAATTGACACTGAGTAAGTGGGTGACTTTGGGAGAGCAAGACACCTGATACCTTTGACTCTTAGAGCTAACCTAACACAATGGCCAAGAACAGAAGCCATGGGCTTAAATTCAGTCCTGGTTTCAGTACTTTGAAGCTACATAGCTTTAATTATTTTTTTTTTTACAAATTTTTTTTTTTGTTGTTAAAGATTTTATTTATTTGTCAGAGAGAGAGGGAGAGAGAGCGAGTGCAGGCAGACAGAATGGCAGGCAGAGGCAGAGGGAGAAGCAGGCTCCCTGACGAGCAAGGAGCCCGATGTGGGACTCGATCCCAGGACGCTGGGAGCATGACCCGAGCCGAAGGCAGCTGCTTAACCAACTGAGCCACCCAGGCGTCCCCATAGCTTTAATTATTTTAATCTCTCTAAGCCTCAGGTTTTTTTTTGTTTATAAAATGGAAAGAATAATGCGTTCTTCATAGGAGTACTAGGAAAAACCGATGGCACATCAAGTGTAAGCGACTCAGCAAAGGATATGACGTACGGTAACAGCTCAAAGAGCTGTTGTTGTTATAATTATTATAATTATTTACAATGAGGGAAATAGATTAGATGCCTCCAAGGTCTTCTCAAGCTTTAGAATTCTGTGGTTCTATGAACAGCTCATTCCCCAATGATGTCAGATAAATGAGGTTTCACTGTATATTGGGCAAGAAATCAATATGGCCAATTTTCAGTTTTGCACAGTAAGGTAAGGTGAGCAGAGCATGAATTATTCAGAACTTTGGTTACACTCAATATATTTCTATTTGATCTTGGAATGCATAGAACTTTTTAAAAGAATATTTTCCATGCTTCTTATATTGTGTTTAATGATTAAAATGAGTTTGGCCTTTCTGTGTTTGCCAAGTGAAAAGAGATGGAAAAACGCTAGGTACTGTGTTTATGGTACCTTACTTAATCATTCGCCACTTAGATGAAATCATCCAGCAAGTGAGTGGGTGATAGAAAAATCAAGCAGAATAACACAGTTGTAGCCCGATAAAGGGCATGCCTGTGATGGAGAGCCAGCTTCATGGCATCTCCTTATAAAGCTGCTTCCAAATTTCAGGGGGCTCAGGTCCTTATGGGGTTTGAAACCCTAAGAGTGAAAAACAGACTATCAAGTATTTTTCCCAGGGATATCTTAATTTTCAAAATGGCCTTAGCACAGAAGTGATGTCTAATTCTAATTAGAATTCCCACACAATGGCTACAGCCCAATATTCTAAGAGCCTAATTATCAAAACTCATTTATTAGTAAGAATGCTTCCTCACCTACCATGTACCTTATCATTTAAAGGAGATAGGTATCTTTTTCCTTCCTCCCCTTCCTCCTCCTCCTTCTTCTTCTTAAATGAACAATTTGTTCAGTGAGACATTTAAATTCTTAAAAGGCAAGAAGCCCATGAAAAGCAGACAGGACACCAGGAGTCTGTGCTGGAGAGCAGAATTCTCATAACCAGAGCACTTGTTGGAGTCCAGGCTTACACTCACTGACAAGCTGTGTGATTTTGGTAAATGATTAAATCTCTCTAAGCCTTCATTTCTTCCATTATAAACTGGGAATTCACTCTGAAGCTAGCAGAGCTCAGGCTTCAGAGCCCTCACTGGTGTGGGGCGGGTTCACATCTGTTCACACAAAGTGTACAAAGTGTGTTAGTTGTAAGGACCCCAGTATCATTCCAACTGTCCTCCTCGGCGCAGCCTCCAGCACTTTTGGTGTCTGGCTGAGGGGATGTTGAGTTTGAGGATACAGTAGTTTTCGGTTTAGTGACTGTATTTATGTGGTCTGCAACCGTTTCTGTAGATTATAAAATTCTTACTGTCATCCTGATCTAGGAATGACTCAAGTGCACTCCCACAGCCCATTTTCATAGCTACATTTTCATTTGTATTTGAATATTCTTTTTTCTTTTAAAGAAAACCTCTAAAATGTATTGACTTCAGACCCTGGAAAGCCTGGATCTGCCTCTGAGGATAAGGATACCTGCCTCATACCATTGTTATTAGGATCAATATAGAAGCTTTTCCCCACTTTTGTTCTTTTTCTTCTTTTTCCTTTCTCTTTCTTTTCTAAAATCATGTAATAAAGATAGGGATGATCGAATCCCGGATTGTTGAGGTTTTTTTTTCCCCAAGACATCTTCCCACCTCAAAATCATACATGAAACCTTGACAGATAAAATACAGTAGTAATTGATAGTATTTGTATGAAGCCTAAATCCTCACTGTTTGGGGAATGGTCCTCCCTTTTTTAATATAAGCCTCCAAAGAACCACTGTGAGCCTCAGGATTCCATGAGACCCAGTTTGGAAACATGTGATTTAACTCACTCCTTTCTTTTTATCCTAGAAAAGAACTCCAGAAACCCTACACAAACTCCTTTCTTCCCATTCTGTGTCCAGCCCACTATCTCCATCCTCTTTTTCAGGTTTATGACAATAAATAGGATAATGATAATTATTACCTAAAAGTCCAGATGTAAAGCCAACTGGGATCAAAGACTTCTATGTAAAAAATTAAACTCTGAAAATCTCCCCAGGAAGAAAACTGGGGAGAGTCCATGTGCAAAGGAGGCTTTGGGGTGACATGTTAACTGAGGCAGGCAATCTAGGACCCGTAGAAACACAAAACTTTCACATGGTACACGTGCTTAGATAATGTCACTCTGCAAATAATTAATTGGCGAGTAATGTTTGCGACACTATGACAGAGACAAAGACAAATATAAACTTCACAAAGATGATGGATGGGCAGCCCACAGAGGGACGTGTCTGCACGGCCAGTAAACCCACAGGAAAAAATCCAACTCTCCGTTGAGAGAATTGCAAGTAAGTGGCAGTGAGGGCCAGTGAGTGCCACATCCATCAGAGTGGCAACCAGTAGTGACAACACCTACTGCTGATGGGAAAAAGTTAAAAGGCTACCTTCCTTCATTTCTGGTAAAAATGGCAATTGTTACAGACTTTCAAAAAGCAATCCTTAAATATCTGTTGAAATTAAAAAAAAAAAAAAAAAAAAAAAGAAAGAAAGAAAAGAAAAGCAAAGCAAGACCTATTTCCAGGGTCACAGCATGACTTTCATGGGCCTTAGGAACATTTTACCTGTATGATTTTTTTTTTCCCTGCACTAAATGCACACACATAGAAAATACAAAATATATTTTATAACCACATTGATTCCACCAGTTGCCCCTTAAGATCATTTGCTCTTTTTGAGTGCTTTTAACCAGACTCCAAGTTAATGCTGGTCCCCAGTCACAGGGCACTCTTGTATTGGGGTATTACTTTCCAATGGGTCGCTTCTGGTGGCTCCTCCCCACTTCTGTTTATCTTTCACTATCAGTCCCATTGTTCCCACTCTGCTTTACCTCTCCACTGGAGTCTTCTGCCCCCGTAGAGATCCAGAAGTGTATAATACTACATCTCAGGCTGATTTCATGGGTGTTCAGAGTATTCTGGTAGATAATTAGTTCACTTTAGGGGACTAGTTGAAACAGGGTCTCCTACTTCTCCACCATCTTGCCCCTCCTTGCTTCTTATGACCGCATTGATGTAAAGATGACTATAATCCAGAATGGATTCACTATTATCCCATTCCTATTCATTGTCCCCTCTAGTTTTAAAAGAAATTAAAGATTAAAACATCTGCCAGCTCCTTAAAGCTCTTCAGGGCCTTCAGCTCTGTCTGTGCCTTCTGTGCCTCAGGACATCAGCCCCAATCCTCACCCACAAGTCTGTCTACTGCCAATCAGTGATACTCACTGCAGTGTGGTCGAAGTAGCAAAATCTAGAAACAAAGCAAAGACCTTCAGCAGGCAATTGTTGGATTAACTGGGTTTTACCTTGTGTGATCCCATCTTAGTAAAATAATCAAAGCCAAGAGGACATGTCTCTGAGTGTGTGACTCACCTGTTTGCATTATCTTGTGGCCTCACAAACCTCCATAAAACTCAGTGGCTTCAAACAACATCGATTTTATCTGCCCATGATAATAGTTAGCAACGTGGGCTGGGTTCTGTTGGACATTCCTTTTGCTGGTCTCAGCAGTGGTAATTCAAGCAGGTGCCACCAAATGGCAGCTCACCTGGGACTGGATCATCTGTGACAGCCTTACTCACGAGTCTGGTGGTTAATCCTTCTCTCACTGGGGCCATGTGTCCGCAGTTAGCTAGCTCAGGTTTCTTCCCATGGGGGCAGAAGTGTTCTCAAGGGCAAGAAAAGGTAAGCCCAAGTGGCCAACAACATTGTAGATCTAAGCTCATGTCATGCTTGCTAATGTCTCCTTAACAAAGCAAGTCACATGATCAGATCCAGAATCAGTGGTGGAGGGTCGGGGAAATGATGCGAGAGCATGCATGGAGGTGGGTATGATTCACTGGGAGACATAGTTGATCTATTTCATTTTCTAGTTTCAGTACTCATATTTTTCAGTAGTTTATTTCTCATTAAATTCCAACAGCTTCATTTGGCATTTAAAATCAGTTATACTGCCTCATTCATTAAATTAGATAAATAATAGTAAGACATTTTTTAGCTGTAAAGTAGTATAAAATATAGTTATGTTTTTACTTGATTTTCTGTTTCTGGAATTGCTGTTCTTCTTCTCTTCGATCTCCCGTTGGATTTGTAGGTGTTTGCAATGGTTTGATAAGCTATCTAGCTGATCTCCTGCTACCTGATGTAGTCTCTGCCATCTTGACTTCTTCCTATGTTTTTACTTGAACTGCAAGGACAGTTTCACTCAAAATGACTGAAGTTTGCTCTGGCTCTCTAATCAGAGCCAGATTTGCTGTTTTTGTTGTTGTTGTTGTTGTTAAACTTAGTCTTGTTTAGCTAAAAACATTTGGAGAATTTCTCACTCCATTGTTTTTCCTCAGCACACATACACACACAGATATAAAACTGAAAAATCTGCACTCCCTTCAGGAGACTCTACTTTAGTAAAACATACCCTGTTTCCCAAACTGTCTTCCAACAGTAAGAACAAAATATGCCTTTTTCTTGAGAATGATCATAAGAGTATAAATGGCAAAATTAGGAAATATAAATATGAAAATAGTAAAAAAAATATATATAATGATGAAATTAGTATAGACAGTTCAGCATAGCTTAAGAGCAGAGATTCTGTAGCTGGAATTCCTGTGTCCCAGTTCTGACTGCCTTTCTTTAGGTCAAAAGTCCTGGAGTAGTGAACTAATTCTTCTGGGCAGATGGCAAGAACAGAGCACTGAGGACAAGCCTCAGAGAACAGCTCTCTTTAAAGGCCAGGAAAAGAAAAATGACAGTGTAGGACACAGTGGAAGAGTGGTCAGAGGGTCAGACAGACAAGTGTGAGGACACAGAAAGGCAGAGAAGAGTAAGTTTCAGTGAGGGGATGGTCAACACTGACCACCTCTCCTGAAATCACAGAGAGGGAGGACTTAGTCAAAGTCAGCATAGTCATCAGTGGTATTCTCAAAAGGGAGGCAGGAGTGATAGTTTTCTGACTCAAGGGGGTTCAGGTGTAAGTGCTGAAAAAGGGAAGTTCCCTTAGGTTAGATTGACAAACAGGAGTAGAGGGCAGCATGTGTATTTTTTTTTTTTTCTCCTCCATTACCCAAGGTAGAGGAGATGGGTGCTAATTAACAAAGAAGATGGAGCTAATGGGAAAAAAAGAGATGGAAAATTGAGGAAATAATTCTCTTAAAGTGTCAGAAGACTGGCATGAAATAACTTGGCATTGGAAAGGAGTAGTGAGGAAGAGTCCTTCTCTTCTGTTCCTGGCAAGCTCCTACTCATCCTTGAACACTCAGCTCTAAGTGACTTCACAAATGAAGCCTTACCAGATTGTCCTAAGTTGTCCAGTCCCTTATCTAAAGTGTTTGGGTATTTTGTTTGTATCTTTTTTTTTTAAATAACATTCAGCCAATTATACAGCATTTTATTTCTCCACACACCTACCCCATACATTAGACAGAGAATTCCTCAGAGCCAGGATCTATGATTTGTTCATTTTGCTTATTTCTAGTATAAGACACAGCACCAGATCTAGTACCACATTAGTACATATCAGAAAATTAATTAATTAATTAATTAGCAATGGGAAAGGGAAAAGGACCTGTAAGTTACACCAAAGGAGCAAAATTCAGGTGTTAACAGATTTGGATCTATGTTCTTAGTCTCGTTATTAGAACAGAGTGAAAATGAGAGTGATAAGGTTCGAGATGAAAATAGAGGGTTGAGTAGATGGAGAAGAGACAGTGTAGCCAGTGTCTATAGGATCTAAGCTAGTGATCAATAGGGTTGTTGAGCTTTGCTGTAGAGACCTAGTAAAATGAGAAAGCATGAGTTTGTAGCATGCCCATTTGGTTTAATAGGGTTTTTCCCCCTCATCTTAGTCTTCTGTAACCTAAAAGTAATAAGAAAATACTAGTAGAGCTTCTCCAGACTGATTCATGAAAAACCAGTGAATTTTATGTTTTGTGGAGCAAAGGTCACAGAGTATCCCATGTGGACACTGATATCACCAAGGAATATGACAGTCATGATGACGCAGAGACAAAGAGTTGTGGTTTTGTGATTAAAATGTTAGTTTTAGTCAAGTTTGGGATTAGCCAAGTTAGCCGAGTTTGAGATTATTTTTCTTTAGTTTTCTTTAAACTTGTGCTTTGGAGCCAATACCAAGAATGGAAGGACTAGGGAAGAATAAAAAAAAAAAAAAAAGACAGAAATGGGACAGATGTGGGTAAGAGAGACAGAGTAGAAATGAAAAAATAAGTGTAGATTTTACTCTGATCTTCAGAATATTCTTGAAGGACTGGTCGGGTAACAGAAATATAAACTATTGATTTATTAACAAGAAATCAAAACTTTTTCCTTTTTTTTTCCTTCCAAATTACCTTTTTTCCCTTGAGACTTGGACAGGTGAAAGAACCCATTAGAGGATGATAATGAGTAACATCTCATACAGAAATTGCACTCATGGAAAGATCATGACATAATATTAGCATGCAGAATATCTGTTTTTTTTTTTTAAACCACTCTCTCTCTACGACCATCATTTGCTGTGTGCCAATTACGAGACAATAGCTCCTCTGGGATATAATGTAGTTTACTCAGGGCATTTATTCAAGCTTTAAAAAAAAAAAAATCCAAAGAGGCAGAGAACATGTGAGGTTAATATTCAGGTATTAATGAGACCTAGGTATTGTGAAGCTTACATCTTGCTAATTAAAAATAATTGCCTGGTCTTAGAATTGGGGAGCCATCATGGGGGGAAGGTCTCAGGGCTGCTGCTGCCTCTCTGGATTTTCAGCATGGTTGTGCACCAATAGTTGCCTTAACAGGAATAATGAGATTCTGGAAAAACTAGGTTCTCCTAACAAAGTCATTAGAGCCTGATTGAGATTGGAAAATCAATTTCATTGTTTCAAATGAGAAATATCTCATTCCAATAGATAAACTTATTTTTGAAAGACACATTAAGATCAGAAGGTGACTTAGTGGTTAAAAGGCATCAGCATAAGGAGGGTCCCAGAGACCATCCTATTCTGAATATCACCAATTCACATATGCCCCAGGCCCCTTTCAAGGGCTAACAACAGCTATTTATCATTTTGTGGTATATCAGTGTTTTCCATTAAGAGACTTCTTTATTAATTCAAGAGTAGAGCCTCCAGTAAACCAGTCTCCCTTGTTAGCATCTTGTACTTGGTCTATGGTAAGTATGTGGTCCATCCACTGTAAGGAGAGCAGGAAAGTGAAGACATTCATAAACTATGAATACCCAAAATGTCATGTTACAGCATTTACTAGCAAATGAGCTATAAAATTATTTTATGCTTCTTTCCAGTTTTATATCAAATCATTAGAAGTGAACTTTTCCCTTTCTGGGCAATCAGGAAAAGACTACTTATGATGTTCCAAAGATAACCTTTATGTGTGTGTTCATTTTTGACTTGTGATTAATTTTCTAACATGTTTCATCCTTGGCTACTTCTAGAGATCCATATGCTTTAGAAGGTAATAAGGGGAAGGATATATGCCATATGCTTACACGCCTATCTCAAATCATGAGATGTAGAAGGGGTCAAGGAGAGCCTTCCTCAACTCATCTGCATCAGCAGAGCTCTGGAGAACTGTTGCTTTGTACTATTCAGAGCACCTAGCATAAGACCTTACACATATGAGCCAAAGATAATTATTTTATGTGGAAGACATTTCTCTCTTAAAATTAAAGTAGTAGAACATGGTGGAGAGGCCTCCACATCATCTCTAATTTGGAAAAGCTCCAGCTCGGCCCAGTCACTTGGCACCTATGTGTCTGTATTAGTTTTCCAGGACTGCTGTAACAAACAAGCCGACTTAACAGAAATGTATTGCCTTTACAGTTTCAGAGGATAGAAATCCAAAAATCAAGGTCTCTCCAGGATTGATTCCTTCTGAGGCCTGCAAGGGAGAATCCGTTCCATACATCTCCAGTAGCTTCTTTCTGGTGGCTTCAGACATTCTTTTGCTTATGGTTGACGTTCTTCCTGTGTCTTTATATTGTCTTCTCTTGTAGGTATCTGTTTCTGTGTCCAAATGGCCCCTTTCTATAAGTCAAGTTGGATTAGGCCTATTGTAGTGATCTCATCTAAACTTAACCATCTGTAGTACCTTATTTCCAAATAAGGTCACCATCGCAAGTCCTGGAGACTAGAACTTCAACATCTTTTATGGGGGATATATTTAAACCCATAGCAATGCCCTTTTTAAATTCTCAGGTTTTTTTGTGAAAATAGAAGCTGTGGTATGGAAGCACAGATCTGTGCTTTCTTCTCCATTCCCAGGTACCATAGGGTTTTAATCATATGTGGTGTGTATGTCTTAACCACTGCTTAGCATGGTATTCAAGAGCTTATTGTCATAAGTGGAGGATAATATTATACACTTAAGGAGAAATCTTAATATGTATCATAAAATATATTTATACTTCAAAAAGTACATATTCGAAGCTATAAGACAAAAACGGGGAAAACAAATATGAAAAAACAAAGATTTTAGTCTTTGTTTATAGTATAGCCAATATAAATTAATAGAAAAATGATGGCAATAAATGGGCAATACTCGTAACTATACACCCTACAAAAGATTTAAAAAATCTCTCCAATGTACACTTGAAAATAAATTTTCCAAATATTAATAAAAAATACAAATAAAGTAATGGAAAGTGGGTTTTTTTTTTGTTTTGGGGTTTTTTTTTTGCCATATAAGAAACTATTTTTAAGAAGGGGGCCTGGAGGGGCGCCTGGGTGGCTCAGTGGTTAAAGCCTTTGCCTTCGGCTCAGGTCATGATCTCAGGATTCTGGGATCAAGCCTCGCGTCGGACTCTCTGCTCAGCAGGGAGCCTGCCTCCTTCTTCTCCTCTCTCTCTCTCTCTGCCTCCCTCTCTGCCTACTTGTGATCTGTCTGTCAAATAAATAAATAAAAAAAAAATCTTTAAAAAAAAAAAAAAAAAAAGAAGGGGGCCGGGAGGGGGGGCTGGGTGGCTCAATGGGGTAACCCCTGCCTTCAGCTCAGGTCATGATCCCAGGGTCCTGGGATCGAGCCCCACATCTGCCTCTCTGCTCAGCAGGGAGCCTGCTTCCTCCTCTCTCTCTGCCTGCCTCTCTGCCTGCTTGTGATCTCTCTCTGTCAACTAAATAAATAAAATCTTTAAAAAAAAAAAAAAGAAGGGGGCCTGGAATTCAAAAAGAGAATGAAAGACAAGCTCACCCAAATTGCTCCTGGGGGCAAGAAAACAAGATGTTATCTCTCTCATTTGTGTTATCTGCTCCTTTTCCACAACTCATCAAGAAGTATAAGTTCTTTTGATAGAAATGCACACATTTTAAAAAAATGAATCTGTCTCACACATCCTAACAAAAACTCCCCTTGCAAATTTAGAAATCTCTATCAAGTTTTATTCTATTTTTGCTTTCATGTTCAAATTCCTACAATGATGGGGTCACCACCCAATTCCACCAAATAGTTTCTTTCCTACAGTTTGTTTCTATAAATACTTCTGCCCTGAAATATTTAAGAAGTCACTCAAATCAGCTTACTAAATGTATTGTCATGTTTTGCTGTTGTTGTTTTTGGCCTTCTTTCTGTTTCCATGTTTTGTAGCAGTTCAGACTCTTAAGAGTTCTTCTCCGTGGGTGGAGTTCCTCCTTCATACTCTGTCCACACTCTGGCCGTTCCTTGACCGGGCTTCATCTCCCCGCACAGGAGGCTGGTTGGACAGCTTTGCTCTTCAACCTTTGGCTCTTCCCTCCATCTGCGAGTTGGCTATCTCTGAGACCTCACATGCAGCGCCTGCGCATGACCAGGGGGAGCGTTTCTCCTAGTCCTTGATTGGTGTGGGGAGGGCAGAGTATGCATGTGTTGTTTGGTGTTCTACTGATGGTTGTAAGCCTAGGGCCATACGGACTTCAAAGTTCAGTACCAACCTTTAACTTTATGCCTCCATCTTTATTCTTCTGCCTAATACTTCTTTTGTTAACGATACTAGGAACACATTTAATGCTTAACAACATCTGTTCGTTAAGCAGAACTGCCGTATTTTTATACAGTTGTGATAAGAGAAATAATTGCCCCCCCCCCAAGTTGTCCTTATCCTGATCTGTGGAACCTTTCACTATGTTACCATCTATGGCAAAGGGACTCTGATTAAGTGAAGGCCCATAACATGAGATTATCCTGGATGATCTGGGTGGGCCTAAGATGATCATAGAGTTCCTTAAAACAGATGTGACAGGGAAATCAGGGAATCAAAGCAACGGAGTGTGGGAAGGACTGGCTTCGAAGATGGAGAATTGGGATGAGGACAATGAGCAGGGAACGCTGGTGGAATCTAGAAGCTGAGCCAGGGGAGAAAATGGATTTTCCCCCCAGAGTTTTCATAAGGAGCACCGCCCTACAGACACCTTGAATTTAGCCCAGTGAAACCCACCTCAAACTTCTAACCTCCAGAACTGGAAGATAGTAAGTTCATATTGTTTCAGTGCATTAAGGTTTGGTTATCTGTTACAGCAGCTGAGTGAAACTAACGCAGCAGTCCTTTGTCATTTTCCATTGTACCTAGCATGACGTCACACTGACAACACTCATCGTTTAATGAAAATGATGAACATACTTAGGATTCCCCACCTTCTGGCATTTTACATGCTATGGAATTGAGTCTGAAGTGTTCAATAGTAGTATTTTTGAACATCTGAGATGTATTTACGAATATGTACCATAATACGAGAACTTTTACTTGGGACTAGAGGTCTCAGCAGAGAAAAATTACTTTTCCAATAAATCACTGGACTTGCTGAGTCTGTTTATTGCCACATCAGCCCAATTGCCTCTTTGTTCTTCGGTAGTGTGCTAGCAAAACTCCATCACTGCTTACAGCTCACGCACATCTTCACTGGCTACCGCCTCAGCCCTTGGGCTCTGTCATCTCCTCAGGCTTAACGTGTACAGATTGTGCAAGCCCGCGATGCCTCCACTGGGTCCAGAGCTAACTGGCTGAGACTGCAGGGGAAATGCTTCCATTAGCTCATTCTCTGCATTAAAATGTCAATATACTCAATGCTTTTTACTTTACAAAGGGTGTGTGATTTCATTTAATCATCACGATAACTTAGTTGAAGGAGATACTGTTGCCTTCGTTTCACAGCTGAGAAAATAAAGTTAAGGGGAGTTTCCATATTGTAAATGCCAGAAAGGAGATTTGAATGAAAATCTGTTAATTCCTTTCTCAGTTATAAAACGAATGGTATTTCATTATATCCAGGTGTCCTTGCCATTCTATCTCCATGCCATTGTTCCAGATAATGTATCTCTCGGGTGTATGTTTAATCATAACATAACTTGTGCACATTATAATGTAATATGGAAAACACAAAAATCATCCATAATCTTACTACTCACAGATAACCACTGGTACCGTGTGGGTGCGTTCATCCTAGTATATTTCTTTCCACGTGAATTTTTATTTAGGGTTTTGTATCACAATGCCTCTTCATTATTTTGAGTAAAATGAGGTAGCAGTCGGCCTTATTTTATTTAAAATTTTACTGTATTGTCTTTCGGTGTCCTACCTTCCTCGTACTTACATTTAAATATCAATAAAGAATTAGCTCACCCTTCTGGAGTTAACTTTTTTCCAGGATTCGAGTTTGCAGGCAGGACCAGCAGCAGCAGCATCACTTGGGAGCTTGTTAGAACTGCAAATTCTCTGCTGAATCAGAATCTTTGGGGTGAGGCCCAGGAATCCCTGTCTTAACGAGCTCTCCAGGTGATTTTCATGCATGATACCGTTTGAACTGAAATACTTGGTTTCCCATTTGTGTTGATGAGGCAAATCAACTAGTAGGCCTGTCCTCGGTGGAAGTCGAGCAGAATTTAACTGTCAAACTTGGAAGAAAAAGAAGAGAGCTTCTTACATACCCCGATTTCCCTCATCTACAAGCCATCAGCACTTGCTTCTTAGTTACCTGAGTTAAGGTTCATAGCCCTCGCTAGGGTATCTCTATGCTTACTTAGATGCACGCTTCTTACCATCAGATCATGCTTTCATCAGTTCTGATGCTCCTCTTAAACACCTACCATGTTTGGGGTGCCTGGGTGGCACCGTCTGTTAAGCGTCCAAATCCTGGTTTCAGCTCAGGCTGTGATCATGAGATCCTGAGATAGAGTCCTGGGATTGGGCCCCATGTTGGGCTTCCCACTCAGTGTGGAGTCTGCTTAAAGACCCTTTCTCCCTCTCCCTATTACCTCCCCTCTTTGTGTTCTCTTTCTCTCTCAAATAAATATATAAAATCTTTAACGAAATCTGCTATTTTAGATTATATGGAATAGAAAAGAAATATAAATATTCTAGACCCTCCCCTCCAGATAACTCACAGTCTTGTTAGGAAATAAAATTTTCATATATGAAATTCAATTAACAACAGTCAGTCAAGTCCTAAATTGACTATAATCAGGTACTACAGTGCATGAGAGGAGCAGCAAATGCCCTGGACTGGACAGGAAGGTGGGTATATTGACTAGGGAGGGTCTCCTTAAGAAAGGAGGACTGTGAGGAGGACCTACAACATTAATCATAAAAATTTCACCTATTAAATGTTTACCATAGCCCAGAGAGAGTGGTTTAGCAATGGGTATTGTTATGTCCTCCAGTTCTTATTACTACATTGTAAATAAATACCTAAGACCTATTCTCCAGACAAGGCTAAAGGAGATTAGGCAGCTTTGCCAATGTTCTATAAGTAGTACCCTGTGGAATCAGAATTTCAACCCAAGTCTGTTTGATTGTAGAGCCCTGTTCCTTAGCATTCCTGCCTTAGTAGTTAACTATGGTAGAGAAGGTTAATAGATCAAGGTGTTTGTAGTGTGTGGCAGAAAAAGGTGACCCCAGGAAAGGTGCCTCACCAGTGTGCAAGTTTATGTGGGCAAGTCGCCCAAACCAGGAAACATCTGTTAGGATTTTGGAAGGTCTTGGATGTGTAGATGGTGATCTGGGATAGGATACCGTGGATACTGAAAAATCATTACATATTTTTTAACATAATGAAAATAATGTTTTAGGACCAGACTAACATTGGCTGAAAAGCTTAATTTGGTGAGAAGTGAAGAGATATTTGGGTAGGACAACCAAATACCAGATGATAAGGAAAATGGAGTGTTTGCAGAGGGGCAAAGAGAGTGACCAATTATTAAATATTTTAAAAAGAAATGTGAAAGCTTTTAAAGGCAGATTGCCCAAAGGGACTAAAAGGAAAACTTTAGAATTATAACTTGACATTATGGATCATTTTGAGCTACACACAGAAATTGCAATTATCTGGAGAGAGGTTGCAAAAAATGAGTAAGGCAGTTAGAAATTGTGAGTTTAGGTCATTCTGAACTCTCCTTCCTAACTACTTATACCCACCTGGTCTCTATCTCTAGTTGATTTTAGAAACACATGAATCTGTCCCATTTACTTCATCCTTCCTCATAGTCTCACATGGAACTGGTCACCTTTCACCTGGCCTACGGCAATGACAGCCTACGTGCGCTCATGAATTTCTGAATCCCTAAAAATCTATTGTTTTTCTATAGGAGTTTTCTTTCTAAAGCCTACATCTAATTATAGCATCTTCCTGTTTAGAGGTTAAAAATCTTCCTCCCTGCCCTTTATTGCAGTATGCTTCTTGACACGGCATTAAAAATTGGAGCAACCATAGTTTATTATCCAAATAAGAGACTTGAGAGATTGAAATTGGACATATTAATCATCACACTTGGATGAAAGACATGTCAGCTCTGCCTGGATTTCCAACTGCATCCCCTTCCAGGGGCACCTTATGCATGAGTGATACCAAAATAATTAGTGAGCAAACCCTACGGATCCTTTATCTGGGGTGCTCGCATCTGTATTTGCGTTGCCTAATCCTCTGCTCAGCACATGTAGATACTCAGTATTTGCAGAAGGAAGGGAGGAAAAGAGGATTAAGTAAGACAAAGAATTTGAGAATTGTTTTAGCCTAGTATGTTGTTGTTGATGTGAAATTGAATTTGAGGTCTAACATCTTTCCAGAGGAAACCAGGGGCAGCCCAATGGCAGCACATAGAACATGGAAGCAAAAAGTGGAAAAGAGAGGTCCCAGAAGCGGACCTGCTGTTAATGAACAACAGTTCGCAGTGTGAATTCCAGTGCTCTTTACCAAAAGACTCGATTACCTGTGCATCCGATGATAGCTCTTTACCAGAAATAGTTCTGTTTTGTAAAGCGATCTTTTAAAGTCATCTTAAATGTCACTATGGAGCTGTTTTCAAAAGTCTTCCCAGTAGTATTCTAGAAATTATAACGACAAAGGAGATATGCAAATGTCCATTTTGTACTTTGGAAAACAGGTGCAGTCACTGTGAAAAAAAGAAAATGTCAGGAGGATGGGAACAAAAAGAAAAACAATGGAAAAGAACTTATAATTTAATTACCTTGATGTCAGCCTTCTACACAAACTAGATGGGATGTAATTAAAATACCTGTAACAAAATGAAACAGGGACATTCTTTCCTTTTTCCTGAAATAAAGGAAGATTAGAAACCTCATGCTGTTTGAGGGAAATGTATACTATCTATGCAAAAAAAGGGTGCATGTGTGTATGTATGGGTATGTATGTGTGTGTGAGAAAGATTTTTCTCTTAGTCGATAGCCCAACAAAATACCCCATATTTATGGTCTTTCAAAATAAAGTCATATCTATAAATAACTCCAGATTAAATATTATTTCAGTGATCCCTAATGCAACGAATAGTACATTTATTTAACAACGTATTGATGATTTTAGACCTTTCCCCAACTATAAAGCCATAGCAGGAACTTGCTATCTTTGTTGGGTCAGAAACGCTCATAGAGTAAGAACCAAATCATGAATTTAAATGTGGATAAAAAGAACACTCGCTCTAACCGGAGGATATACTGCTCAGCAGCACTGGCTAGTATTGGAGGTGGCTGGGGCACGCACCTGGGGAGCCATTCGCTCTGCACTGTGCTCATGTAGGCTGTTCTGTTCCAGCGATCTATGAGCCTTCCTGTGAAGCCTACAAACACCTGGGCCAGACGTCCAATTACTACTGGATAGATCCTGATGGCAGTGGACCTCTGGGGCCTCTGAAAGTCTACTGCAACATGACAGGTAACTATGCCGTATTGATGTTTCATGGACGTTTTCTTCTCTATGTTGAGCATGAACAGTACCACTCAAGTTTGGTTTCTTCTGCACCATGTTCTTTACACAACATGTAATAAGCTAAATATTGTTGGATTTGTTCAGTGAAATGCTGAAATGTGTTTCTAAAGCAGTAAAATCTTCTAATCTGTTCTTTTAAAACTCTACCTTCTGACTTGAACATTTTAAAATACAAACATGTAGGGGAAAAACTCAGAAAGTGCAATTGAAGGAGGAAGTCCTCAGGCAGAGCTGGCCATGCGGCAGCCTCCTCCACCGGCAACCGAGACTGAGGAACTCAGTGTCACTTCTCGACTGTCCACACACTGCCCATGTCAGGGGGAGCTTATGGACCCCTCCCAATCTCCCCCGGGCCCTGTAGTTAACAGGAGGAGGCTTTCTTTGGATGGAAATCCCATTTTGGCAGCACCCACGGCTTTCAGATGTATCTGGAATTTTCTGCAACAGAAGAAAACCTAGTTTTTCTTCACTTCCGTATTGAATTTTGGAGTTATGAAATGAAATTATGGGTTCTGGTAAACTCCCACAATGTGTAAAATATTCAGATCTCTAAGAGTAGATTTTCTATCAGACACTTAGTAATGTCTTGTCCTCCAAAGGAGAAGAGTGTGAGGCATGGACCACTCACCGGCTCCAGGAGAGGACCAGCATTTGATGGAAACTCCTTAAGTATCTGATTATAACAGTAATGGTGATGTGATGTTACTTAGAATGATTACTACATTATCTGCACACTATGTGTCAGGTACCATGATAAATTCTTTACTTAGACGACCTGGGTTTGCATCCCAGCTCCATCGGTCACCAGGTATATAATCACAGGCACCTTATTAACTGTATTAAACCCTATAAGGCTCGGTATGTTTATCTATAAAATGGATTAATAATAATATCTACCACATAGCATTCTTATGTAAGTGGAATAAAATAATATACATATGGTTCTTCCCATATTATCTGACACATGGTAAACTTTCAATAAAGGTTACAGGGAGTAAGGTATTATATTTTTTAAAGGATTAGACAGTTAAATATCTTGCTTATATTATTTAGGTAAGATTCAAACACAAGTTGGTTGGGGATCTAGTGGTTCTTAAATCAGACAATGCTTTAGAATCATTTATGGGCCTTTTTGTTTTTGTTTTTGTTTTTGTTTTCCGTACATACTAAATGTGTCTATGCTGAAGACTTTGATTCAGTCTGTTGGTTCACAACCCTCCAGGGAACTTGCCAGGTGTGATCTAAAACAGCCCCTGTACTCAGAGGGTTGGGAGAGACCCAAGAAAGAGGCCCCTCCAAGTTGGTAGGTAGCAGTTTTAATAAGCACAGGGAACTTATATATGAGGCTTGTCTTGATGGCAACATAATCTTAACAGTATATGAAGACGCCTCACCTGCGTTCAGTCACATACGCTGTACAGGTGTCCTCAACACCACACCACCACTACAAGTTTGTGTCCTTGGAACAGCCCCTGAAAGAGAAAAAGGCAAGCGGAACTCCATTCCAGGCTCACAGGAATGGATGAGAAGCCTTGGAGTGCCTGGGGTCAGCTCACAGGCCAATGGGCAGTCACATCTTTTTCCAGTGACATCCCTAGACATAGGTGCTAAGTGGAATTAGGATTGTGCTGCTCAAAGGGAGAACTCTGAAGAGCTTTGTGGGTAAGCAGACCTTGTGGAGAATTTCCAGCAACATCAGGAAGCCATACATGGCCCAGAGCAGAAGGTGGAATGATGAGGACGGGAGTGTAGTATGGAAGGCATGTAGAGGAAATGGTAACATGGGAGCTATCTTCCCAAAAATAGCCTTCCATGCCAAGAACTATGTGTGACCCAGAGAAGAAACCTGCTCATCAGAAAGCTTGGTTTAAGAGTTTACTGGTTTTTGGACTTGTCAGTGCACTCACGTACTCTCTTACTTATCTTCATTTTAATCTTAGTTGAACTAAAATACAATCTGTGAGAACTTGATTTAATCTATAAGAATCTTGATTTTTGTTTCTCCTAATATATAAAAGATACGATTATAGTTTAAGCCAATATGCTCAATGCAGTCTGGACAGTGAAGAGTACAGTACCACTTTCTGCAGGTAGAATATTTTTTCTTTCATCATTCAAGATAGGTATGAACACTAGTGTGTCAGGGACACTGAAGGCCAGCAGGCATTCTTTGGCCTTTAACCACCCATCAGCCATTTCTTCAGCTGGAAAGAACATGAACTTGACGTCATTAGGACAGTATGGTACCACATAGCTTGGTTTGGGCTGTTGCAGTTCCAAGAGATAGATTTTGAAGAAGAGGAAGGAATGATGGCATGAGCAATTCTATGAAGTCTTGATGTATCTACCACTCTGTGTCATGAGAAGGTACATAAGCCTTACTTTATAACTTTTCTGGGAAAAAATAGAGCCCTCCCACTCAGTGGCCCAGATGTAATTTGGTATTATCACTGTTGAATATATCACAGATTTTTAGCAAGACATCTTCTCTGGGGAAGAAGCAATGTCTTGGCAGTGATCAGGCTTTTTTTTCTTCTTTCTACAGATGTCAGGGGATGGGGGAGAGCTGTAAACTTGTACAGACATAGTGAAAACTATAAGGAAAGGGACCTCCCTGACAGGAAATATCTGTTGTAGATTTAGGTAGAAACTAAAGACACTGTTGAAAATTACTTCTGATGTAGATCTATTCTTTGGAATCCTAAACTTCCAATTCTGTTACTAATTTAAAAGATAAAGGAAATGAAAACACAATTAAAGTAGGGCCTGATAGGAAGAAGGGAGTCTCCCTTGATTTTTGGACAAGAAGTTCCTCCAAATATTCACGACCACACGACTGTCAAGTGAGGTCTCCAAGTTTTGTTTAACATTATCAAATAAGTAATGTATCCTTTATCCTCACTATGTTTCATATTGAATCATAAGGGAGGACTTGAGGTCTTTCCCTTTTAGAGTATTTTATTGTTTGATTGGTTCCACGATTTCCACCTGTTGATATCTTTTGGTCATCTCAGCTGCTTTTGTTACGTTCTCAATTTCTTCTTCGTAATGCCTCTTGCAAATCATCCTTATTTTCATCCCCAACTCTGAATGATAGTTTCTTTAAAAACTCAACACTCACCTACAACATGATTCCGCAGTCGCCCTGGTGGGCATTTACTCCAGGGGAATGAAGACAGAGTCACACAGAAACCTGTGCACAGAGGAGCATGGCAGACTTATTGGTAATAGCCAAAAACTGGAAGGCACCCAGATGCCCTTCGACAGGTGAATGGGTAGACAGACTTGGTACGTCCATACCGTGGAATTCTCTCTGACAATAAAAAAGAATGAACAATTGATCCAATGCAACAGACATAAATCTCCAATTAGGCTGAGTGAAAAAAATCCAATCTCGAAAGATTACATACTGTCTGATTTTCGTTTATATAACATTCTTGAAATGACAACATTACGGACACGGAAAATAGATTAATGACTCCTGGCGGTGAAGGAGGGATGGGGGTGGGAGCGAAGCGGGCATGGTGACAGAAGGGCAACATGAGGGACTCTGTGGCGTTGGACGTGTTTAGGGTCCTGACTGTACCCGTGGCAATATCTCGGTTGTGATGCTGTACTGCAGTTTTGCGTGGTGGCACCACTGGGGGAAGTGAAGGAAGTGTACAAGGGACCTCTCTGTACTGTTTATCACAACCGCATGTTGCATCTACATTACCTCAAGGAAAATGTTTAATTAAAAATATATAATATACACCCAAAAAATTTTTTCACAGTCTTTGTGGAAAAAAAAAATAGTGCTTAAGCATACCTCTAAGATCCTTTTTTCCAGGTTTGTTTTTTTTTAATTTATGTATGCACTATGCATCGGGCACTGTGCCATAGGAGGATAAGTGGGTACACTAAATGCGTTCCCAACTGATAGTAAAACACATGTTTAAAAAGCAAATAAATAAGTAATTTTTCTACAAAGAAAAGTAATGGAATTCTGAGGAGTGATTTATTTTGGATGTTGGATTTTAGATAATGCCTCTCTCCAGAAACAAACTTTTAGCCGAAATCTACAGTATGAAAAGAGACAAAGCACTCAAGGAGGTGAGGGGAAACGAGCCCTATAAATGAACACCCCAGGCTGTGAAAGAGATCGTTTCATTCCAAGGAGCTGAAACCCCCATGGCTGGAGCCTGGAGCTTGGTGAGCCTCAGAGAGGGGGCTCGAGAGAAGTTGCCAGATGGGCAAGGCCAGAGCGCACCAGGTAGAAAGGAGGGTAGTGTGGAAAAAAGCTGGATTTTATGTTTTCAGTTATTTTTCAGTGCAGGGGATGGGGACCCATAGAGAGGTTTCAAGCGGAATGAGAGGGTCTTGTTTGGAACAAAACCGTTGTGGAGGCGGGTGCGGGGTTGGGGCATGAGTGGCAGAGTGGAAACACCAAGACCAGTTCTGGAGTTTTTGTCAAAGTCCGGGGAGGCATCATCTCCTCCTTGAACTAGAGTGGTGACAGCTGGAGTGATGAGACCGAGATGCATTCTGGATCTGTTCTGAAGTTAGAAGATGACTGATGGTGGTGATGATGTCAGGGTGGATGACAGGTTGGGTGAGGATGGCTAAGGACAGTCATCAAGAGTAACTCCCCAATACATGGACTGAGTAACCGGGTGGATTACGGTGCCATGGGACATGTAGAAAATTAAGGGAAGAACAGATTTAGAGAAAATTCAAGAAGTCAGTTTTGGCATAGTTAAGCGTGAGGTGCTATATACCATCTAAATTGAGATGCCAGTTTTGCAATTGGATAAAATTTCAAGAAGGATATGAGGGTTAGAGATAGAAATGTGCTAATTGTTAGCATCTGAATATATGAGAAGTGATAATATCACTCAGGGGTTGATGTAAACAGGGAAAAGGCATCTCGGGAATGAGCCTTCGGGAACGCACTAAAAATCCGGTCTCTGGTGATGAGGTGGCGTGTCAGCGTGTAGGAGGAGGATGTAACTGAGAGTATATGGAGGAAGAATGTCTAAGAGCATTTGGGGACGACTGGGCCACCCATATGTATGTCGAAGTGACTGCTTGGGTCCTAGAGAACGACAAAACGTTTTGAGGATGGAGAATGACTTTGAATCCATGCAGATGTCTCCTAACGAACGAGGCGATGCACCCAAATATGGCCAGTGCCAGCAGGCAGGGTGCAGGGGGCGGGGTTTGTCTGGAAGGGACCGGCCCCCCAAAGGCCGGGGTAGACAGCTTAGGAAACCATGGAATAGACGGCTGCTCTAGACTCCACGACCCATGAAATCTCCCACAGGAACAGCAGACTCACAGCCGAGTCTTGCAGAACAGGTGGGTGTCGTGGGGCCTGGAAAAGGGGAGAAGGAAAAATAGACCAACTTATAAAATGCTTTGTACAACACGCAAAGCAGTTCAGACATGGTCCTGAGGCAAAAGCCAGCTCGTGGTGATGCTGTATCTTTAAAGCATGACTTTGGCAGCCGTGAATGGGATTCTCCAAAGGAGACCCAGACGTAGAGCAGGGACACAAGAGAGAAAACCCCTGTTGTGGTCCAGGCATCAAAAACTGAGAATGTAAGGTAAGTGGCAGTCAGGTAGAGGAGGGGGTCGATTCGTGGCTATTTAGAAAGTTGAGGCGGCCAGGCTGTGGCTGAAGACGAGAGAGAGCTGAACATGATTGTGGGGTTTCTGCTATGGGTAACCAACTGCATGAGGTGGGCCACGGGAAGCCAAGGGCAGATTAGTGAAGGGACGAGCCCATCACTCAGCCTGGCCCAGCTGCCCCCAGCAGGTACCACTCAGATTCCCAGTGGGGCTGGGCGCGCCTCAGGCAATCTCTGTGTCTGCGTTTCCAGTTTCCTTGTGAATGACGTGTAGGCATTGGAATGGAAGGATCTCTGCCCTCCCTTCCATCCTAAAAAAAAAAAAAAAAGAAAGAAAGAAAGAAAATGAGAAAAAAGAACAAATTCTATTATTACCATGGAACATGAAAGAAAAATATCACAGTATCCCTGCAGTCAAATAATCTAGAGGCAGAATCCTCTTATCTCAAATAAGCTTGAACTTACTCATTTCTTGGCCGAGTTTGACATGAATTGGCACCCTTCACTTTTTGTGATGAGGCAGGTGCCCTACGCTGCAGTTCTTCTTTCCACGGTCTGCAGTTCAGGGCTACGTGCTCGGAAGGTAGGCCCTAAATGACAGAGCATCCCGAGTACCCGGCGTTGGTACTGAGCCGAGAATGTGTTCCCTGATTCCCCTGTGGAACAGCAGTCATTCTGCGCAAGCCAAGGGCACGAAATGCACTCATTGTTACCCTCCTTCCCCATTTCCATCCTCCCTCTGAGAATTTGCTATTGTAAATACAACTGTCGTAAACATAAACTAACATATATTTGAGTATTTACCTCTGTTATTGGTACATCTTTTTAAACATGTAAGCTTCTATTTCTATTTTAAGATGCTTGCCAGCATCTTTTCCTAGAAACCTCGAACTTTCGTATCTAAAGCTTCATTTGGTTCGTTCCACCTGATGGTTAATAATAACAATAGTAAATAAAGCTAGATCCAGTCATTATCCTCGGAAACTTGCTGCTCCGTATCCGTAAATCAACAGCAGTGTTTTTCTCAATATTCTGTAATCTAATTCATGTTCTTTAAAACTCTCTTCGTATTCATGTTTAATTTTTTTAAAATGTAAGTAAGCATCTGTGCTGCGGCGTGTGAAGTCTGAAGTCCAAATCAGGAACACCTCCCGTACTCTTCCTAGCACGTTTTGTAGTTTTATCAAAAAGCCATTAAGCTTGTTTACATAATTTGTGCTTTATAAAGCCCTGGGATTTAGCTGATCAAATTCTATTATCCTCTATAATGGTAAAAGCTGTTCATGTCTTTTTAATCTAATATTTATAGAGAGCTTGTTACTCAAGTTCCTAAGCACTTGCACCCAGTAATATCATTTTATTTATTATTATGCTTCTCAAAAGTTTGAGGAGGAAGTGCCGACAGCAAGGAAATGAGTCTCCGCGTGGTGTGCGTGGGTTCTGGTGGGAAGTATCGTGGACCTCCCCCACCGTTCCTGCTCGTGTACCCTACCCTCCAGCAAAGCAAAGCAAAGCAGTCTCTTCTCTAGCATACTCCTTTTCTTAGCAGCTTACAATTTATTATCTCACTGTGAACACCGGCCAGGGGTCTGCCAAGGTGAGCCCGTCCCCTGCTCAGGGCCTCCCAGGCTGAAATGAAGGGGTCAGCAGGGCTGTGATCACCTCTGAGGCTTGGGATCCTCTTCCGTGTTCATTTGGGATGTTGACAGAATTCAGTTCCTCATGGCTTTAAGACTGAGGGTCCCATTTTCTGACTGGCTGTTGGCTGTGGATTGCTCTCAGCTTCTCGAGGCTGCTGCCGTCCCAGCGGTGAGTCCCTCTCGCAGCCTGGCCATTGGTGGATCTCTCTGGTCTCCAGACCGTCTTTCAAGAGCTCAGTTGATTAGGTCGTGCCTACCTAGGATATTTCCCTGATTAACTCCAGTCAGCTGATTGGGGACCTTGTTTAATCTGCCAAATCTCTTTACCTTTGCCATACAGATGACGTACCTGCAGGAGAGACACCCGTCATATTCAACGATCCCCCATATTCAAGGAGTGGGGCTCACGTGGGGAGTTTAGGTGCACTGGCAGGAATCTTGGGGGCCACCTTTGCACCCCTCTTACCACACCTGGCTCCATACACCTCTGTATGGTACTCATAATTCCGGCTACATGTATCCTCTCGCCTTCTGAGCAACAGTGCAACATTTAGTTTGTAAAATATTTAGCCTTTTTTTTATTATTTGTCTAAGGGTTTTTAGTATATTGTTCAATATAGGAAATTCTGAAAATATGAAAAGCAAAAATAAAAATTGCTTACCAGCTACAGACACGAATTGCTAACATGTTAGGAAAGGTGTCAGAAAGACTGTATTATAGAGCTGAAGCCACATTTACTATTGAGAGCAAACTAAGCGTCAGGCTCTATTCTAAGTAGATTACACACAATAATTCATCCATCATCCAGAACTTCACAACAACCCCACAGGGCAGTAATAATACCGGTGTCCCTTTTTTCTGGATGAGGAAACAAACTCAGAGATACTAAGTTCTGAGCCCCATAGCAAATCCTGGTAGGTTATGGAGATGGATGTCTTAGAATTGTGTGATTCAGAGCCAGAGTTCCTCGTCACTGTGTGTGTGTGTGTATGTGTGTGTGCGTGCGTGTGCATGTGCGTGTACGTGTACGTGTACGTGTGCGTGTTTATAGACATCCATCCTAACACTGGTCCTTATTTTGGATTCTGTAGTATGGTCTGTAATATGATTTCTGAAATGAGAACCTCTTACTCATATCTTTTCATTATCATCATCATCAAAACTTCCTTACCCAGCTCTAATTCATTATCTGTGGTTTGGACAGTATTTTTGCGGTAAACTATTTACTTCTTAATTGTCCAACTAATGCCTTGGGGTTTTTAATCAGAGAACACATTTTAAATGAAATCAGCATCTAAACCATAAGGCAATTATTATCAATTTCAGCTCTAAATTCAACTACGAGTTAATATAATTTTCTGAGAGCTTTATAGGCTAAGTTGTGTATGTCCTATCTACCTAGGTTAGTCATCCCTTAGGGTTTGAACCCGACTTTTAGGATAATTAACATTCTATCACCAATATCTAGTTAGAATGTCAATGGAACCTCTTACACTGAATCTAACAAAATCTGATGTGAGAATGTAACAAGGTTGAATGGAATTGTATTGGGGATCATCCGTGATATTTACTTTGATTACAGTGCCTCATTCTTCCTTTTTTTGCAAGGAAACCAGCTAGAAATGAGGACACACACAGCTCCCCTATTCTCTGTTAGGCTTATTAACATTCGCAGGCCGGGCGCTGCTGTGCTTCCAATCCCTCGGTGTTCCCAGATGTCATGAACTATTTCTCTGATGAATTCATGGCCTAAAGTGTAAGCCTCAAAACACTGGCTTCTTCCATTTTATTCCCTCTGCTCATTTTATTTTTTCTCATCACCAGCTTTTTCTCTCCCTCGTCTGTCTCCTGCCCCAGCGCACCTCCTCTGTTGTTAACCCGCACGCGGAATAGCTCTCCTCCTTGTCTTCTCCAGGCACATCTTCTCCTCTCCGCTGACCTCTCACCACCAGTCTTTGTTCAAAAACCTTTGTAATCACTCAGCAACTCCTGCCTCACGCGCTCAGCTATTTCAGTACCTCACAATCAGTATAAATCTTTGAATTCAATTCTGTTCATACAGCTTCAATTGAAAATCTAGGAACCAACTCACTGATCAAACACAGCCTGAAAAGAGAGCTCTTCTCTCCAACTGATTACCCGCTTGCCCAAGACTCCCTTCTGGATTCAGGCTCTTATTCCACGGATGGCTTCCCCTGCCAGGCTTTCTTTCAAATCTCTTCATTGTGTGTCAGTCATAGTGATAGGTTAATACTACAAAAGTTCTCAAATGGTGTTTGAACCTGAATCAAGGAAAGGAGAGGAAAGCTCTAAGAGCGGGGTGAGGCCCATGCCATGGGACAGGGTCCAGGAGGGAGTGCAGGATACCACAGAAAATCAAGAAGGAATGGCTGAAGAGTAGTAACCGGCCCCTCAGGATCCCCTGGAGCCTCCTAAATGGCACCCCGCATGCAGAGGTGCCCACCTTCAAATATTTCCACACACTTGCCTTGCCAGGATTGTAAACACACTGCCTTCTGGTGCTCTAAAAGCAATGCCTTTGTTATGGGATCCCCCCGTGCCGCCTCAGAAGCCAAGGCTCCCCGTGGTCTGTGGGCGAGGGAGTGTTGTTGGTACCTCTCACATCCGGGGTCCCAGATGCTCATCCAGTCCACTGTCACCAGCTCCTCCATCAAGCAGGAAGGGGAGAGAAACACCTTGGAAAATCCAATTAAAGTCAGCTCATTGCTTTGTGATCAGAGACCAGAAGCACGAGAATCATTTCACGTCCACACTAGGAATTCCTCCCTTCTGCCTGGCTTAAAGCCCTTATGTGTGGAGTTCTCTCTCCAAACCCTTTGCCTTTTTCAGTTTTATGGGTCTCTTTCATTCCTTCCGAAGAAATCTATTTCCATACCAGAAGGTTCCTGGCGATTTTGTTGGGAGAATCTCATATAGAAGCTAATTTCTTTTTTTATATTATCTTGGTCTCATGGAGAGAACCAAGAAAGTTAAAATAAACTGCATCCAAACTCCCTGTTGCTAAACTGGAAGATACTGGAATCATATCTCCTCGACTGACTTAAACTAGGAGCCCTGAAGCTCTTCCGTGTCCTACAAATGACCGCCACGTGATGGCAGGTGTCCTGTCTGTGACAAGTGAGAAAGAACAAACTTGTTAAAAATCTCATTGCGTTTATGGACAGAAGACTGTTAGGGCTGACCTCCCTTCACATAATTATTGTCTCGTATCCTGTTCTTGCTCCTCTTTTTTGACCAAAGAAAATCAGCATTAAAAAGTGAGATTGCGCAAGAACTTGCTGCCCCTTCATCATCATCGTCATCCCCATCGCTTCCTCTCTGTTTGGCTGAACGTCTGTTCCATTCTGTCTTCCCTGGAACCACGCTGGCCCTTGTGCCTCGAAGCCCTCTTGGTTGGGTGTAGCCTTCAGGCTGTGACAAGGCGGCATGCTGTGGGACCTCCAAGGAATGCCTTAGCGGGCAGGGGCACGGAGGTGAGGGCAGGAAGCCGCTCCGTGTATCCTGAGGCCAGTCAAGCACGGAATAGAGTCTGACCTATTCTGCTCACAGTTCTTAAAAAACTAAACTCCTCACGGCCATCTCGCTGATGTTTCCCCTTCTCCAGTCCAAACCGTTGGCTCTCTATGTCTGGGGCATGCCTTCATCATCGTGACGCCTCGCCTCACCACACCCCTGTCCTTGGGCTGACAGCTTCCTCATCTCTCCCTGCGCTAGATCTCCTGCTTCCTATTCTCCCCACCTCCCTCCTCCTGGTTTCTCTGTCTCCCTCCAGCACAGCACACCCTTTGGTCACTTCCTGACCTTTTAATGTGACCTACCCTTCTCTCGGGAGGTTAGAATATTCTTTTTGTCCCAGACTTTCTGAAATTTCACAACGTGCCTTTCACCCTGGCAATGCCTTACACTTCTTTTTATTGTTCTTTTTGTAATTTGGGCTTTTCTGATTTCTTTCTTCTCTCTAGACTGATTTTTCATCGTGGCTTTCATCAAAGAGCTCTTTTTTTGTTCCTGGAAAGTTCCTTTTAATGGTGTTCTGGCCTTGCTTTATGAATGCACACCTTTTCCTTGCCTCTTAAGGATAACAAACATCTTCCTTTATTGTTTTCTTTTTCTAAATTTCTTAATTCTCATTTTTCTGGCCTTCTTTTTTTTTTTTTCTGATTTCTAGGCCCCTCAGCTTTCCTCAGTTTCTTAATAATTATTAGCTATGTGCTTGTTATTAAGAGTGACAGAGTCTGGTTGCCTTTAGACTTAACTCTGGGGTAGAGGTGCCACGTGTCCTGCGGTGCCCAGCGCAGACCCACTGGAGTGCTCTTGCCCTCGTGTAGTCACTAATAGCTCTCCTTTTACTCTCTCACATGCATACATTATGTGTGTGTGCATATATTATACACTCTAATTTTTTTAGGAGGGGAAAAAGTTAAATACCGGTGTTTATTTACCACCCTAACCTGGAAACTCTTTACTCATTTTTAATCCCCTAATTTAATACCATAGGAGAAAATAGGTTTTCAAAACATGACTTTAAAATCTGTAAATTTTAAATATCAATCCACGTTTCCCTTTTATTCAAAGGATGTCATCATTCTTCGTGCTTGTTACTGACTCTGTATAGGAAGTTATGTGATAGATGTCTTCGTCTATATTATTCCATTTATTCCTTAGCAATAACCCTGAGAGGTATTAGTGTTCTGATGTTGGTGACATGTGAGCCGAGATACAGATAGACTTTAATATTTTCAAACAGCCAATGAGTGTTTAAACACATGATTATCTATGGGCGCTTCTATAAGGCAATTTACAAAAAGCTGTTTACTTAAAGAATATGAGTTTGAATGAGAGACTTTCTTATCTTTTAATGGCATAAATTTATCACTTTTCCCTTTTAATGGAATGAAACATTCTGAGAAACCCTTGCTCTTATAATTAAAATAATGTAAATTATTATTAGTAGTAGTATTTTAAAATTGTCTTTCCCTGGTTCTGATTTCTGCTTGGCTAGAGTCTAGGCTGTGATCCAAGATGGCTGCTTTGTTCACTAATGAATCCAGCAGTGTCGTGTCGAGCAACCACTAGTAAATGCCCTGCTGTGAACAGACCTATGCCGCTTTGGCTCTTTGAGCAGATAGAATGGCAATAGTTGGAGATAAGCCGGTAAGCTTGAGTAACCGTATCTAACTCGGTACTAGGTAACAAGTGTGAGACAAGGCCGCCCCTCCTACATTTGGAAGACAGGTGGTTTTTAGCAGTGGGCTCAGAAGTTGTCTGTACAACCTGTTCTGCAAGCTTGAAAGTCCAAGTTCTTTATCCCTTTACATCTTCTAGCTGCTCCATGTATGGACTTTGTTTAAGACCAAATATGAAAACATTCCAGAAGCAGGATTGAGTTTACTTTGTAATTGGGGTCAGACAACCAGAATCCTATGCTTCAGTGGATGAAGCAGAATGATTTAAAACTCTAGCCTCAGTTTCCATTATGAAGAATGAAAGATTAGGGAGAGTCTCTAAATTATTTCCATCAATCACCTTTGGTGAATACCAGTAATTTCACCAGTAAAAAAACCCATCCCCCCATAATGTAACTAGCAACTCAGTGCATTTATGCTCCTTAACAGAATTATTAATTATTAACCGTAATTCCAGGCCAGCTTGAACAACATTTTCCTTTACATTTTGTCTTGCTCCTTTCTTCTTTCTTACGGCCTCATTTTCAGAGCCTTACAGAATGTTCTTCCTTGGTTAGAAGAAGAGAGATCTGATAATGACTCTAACATATTAATGTAATACGTTTCCTCCTCCAGTGTATCTCCATTTCAAAAAGAATAACAAGAGGAATCCAAATATGGGGAAGATATTCTCAAACAAAGTACTCTCAGTGCCCTTGAAATCATTCCTATCCATAGCCTCCGTCCTTCTTGTCTATACAGAAAAATCAGGGTCCAAGTGATTTTTGAAAGGCTCTGTTATGTGAAGTTTTTGTTTGTTGAGAGCTGGCAAACCACTATTTTTACTAACTACTCTGTCTTACTTTCGTGTCAATATCAACTTTATAACAAGTCTTTCTTTTCTCCCTTCCCCTCACTATCCCATTCCATATACAAAAGCTAGAGGAAGGTGAAATTAGAGAAAAAAATTGAATTACATATTACATAGAAAGTCACAAAGGAACTCATACTTATTCTCTGGAAAGATAATTAACCTGTTAGCATCATATTCCCAACACTTCTACTCTCCTCAAGTTCTGTCTTCTGTTTGAAAGCTCTAGATTCTGTTTATTAAAAGATTTGTATTTCGCATGTATAATAATTTTTGGTACTTTGAAATCCTAATCTTCATTTGAAAGTAAAATATTCCCAACTCCCATATAACATGGGAATATTTCCCCCATTGTGGCAAAACATCTTTCGGGTCTGTGTATCATTGATGGTTGGGGAGAGGGGGTAAGAACCCAGCTCAGGAGCTTCTGTGGTTGCTGAGATTTTTGTCGTCATACTGTTATTCATGGGTCATCAGTAACTACAATCTTGTTCAGATATTTTTGGTTAGTAGTGGAAAGTAAAAGAGGAGTAGTTACAGAGACTTAAAAGAGCAGATTAGAAAGAAGTTGGGTTTGGAAGAGATTTATTGTTAAAACCAGTGATATTTTCTTTCCCCCATTTCAAGCCCTGGGCAGAAACCTCATAAAAAACATTTGGATGGACTGCCATGGTCCCATTGAGCATCTGACTCTGTTGCAATGTCATTAAAATGAATTTTTGGTGCCGGTTCAATTTGCCTGTAGCTCTACAGACATGGTCCTATTCATACTGATTGCTCTCCCTTTCATAGTAGTGGGATAAAGAAAAGAGGAAAACCATGTCCAAAAGTAGTCAATGTGTTAAGGTTTTCTTTTTCAATGTTCCTGTCCCATGACTTTTTAATAGGCCTACAAGTCTATTAATGATGTTCCTTGATGATAATAATCATGCTTTAAAGGGAATGTTAATTTTTTGTGTCGTCGTGGGAAAATATTCAGTGTGCAAATGATTCCTAAAGCATAAAAATCATGCAAATTTTATAAGTATGCAAATCCCATTTCCTTTAACAAAATTACCCAAAAACCCCACATTTATTTATATTACAGGAGTATCATTTTCGATGTAAATATAACTCTTCCACCATTTGCCTTTCATAAAGCATGTTACCTTAACATCAAATTCCACTCTAAATTATTAGTTTCTCACAGCAATTATTTAGGAATATTGAATATCTTTAATAAATATGCAGGAAAAAATTAGTTCTGAAATATCTTACAAATCTATCTCTTTTAACTTAATCTTTAAGTCAGCAGTTGGACTTCCCAGTTCCTCCAGTAGATCCTTAATTGATGTGGTTCATAATCCCTTTCTCATTCTGGTCATTAGCCTCTTTTTTATTTCAATTTGAATAACTATGATTTGATTAGCAGCAATTTTAAGGGTCGCCATAATAGCATTCTTTCAGACATTAGGCAGAATGTGAGTCATTTCCCACTCATATCAAGTATCTATGTTTATTATTCTATGTTATCCCCTGGGTACAATTTTTAGAATTTTAATGTGTTTACCTAAGTTTATGTAATTGTTTACTCACTTAACTAGTATTTATTAGTGAATATTATGTGCTAGGCACTGGGTCTACAACAGAAAACATATTAGACATAACATCTGCTTGTGGGGAGCTTATAGTATTATGAATATGTATAAAAATATTTCAGATAATCTAGCAGAGCATTATATGAGTAGCCAAGTTATTTCTTTCTGAGACATTGAATTATTGAAACGAGAAAAAGTTATAAATTTATTCAGGTTAGTATATATACTGATTTATAGCAATTTCTGATAGGTGAATCATTTATTACCTTGTCAGAATTTCCCAAACTTTAGTGATTTGTTTACCATCTTCACAAGTTTTGCAAAGTCCGCAGACCACCAATTAATTAATTTAAGAAGTATTTTTTTTTTAAAGATTCCATTTATTTGACAGAGAGAGATCACAAGCAGGCAGAAAGGCAGGCAGAGAGAGGAGGAAGCAGGCTCAGTGCTGAGCAGAGAGCCCGACGCGGGGCTCGATCCCAGGACCCTGAGATCATGACCTGAGCCGAAGGCAGAGGCTTAACCCACTGAGCCACCCAGGCGCCCCTAAGAAGTATTTTTGACTTTAATCAACTTCCGGTTTTTTAATTTATTCTTTTTTTTTTTAAGATTTTATTTATTTGACAGACAGATCACAAGTAGGCAGAGAGGCAGGCAGAGAGAGGAGGAAGCAGGCTCCCAGCTGAGCAGAGAGCCCCATGCAGGGCTCGATCCCAGGATCCTGAGATCATGACCTGAGCCGAAGGCAGAGGCTTAACCCATTGAGCCACCCAGGCGCCCCCTTTTTAACTTACTCTTATCCAAAGCAACAATATCCGTAAAATTGTGTGTTTAATACACTCTAGTTCTGCCTAATGTGCTGTTAAAATACATTGCAGGCATAGAACAGAGCTAGCGTGATATGGTATTACGCTTCTCCAAGTCTCAGGGGTACACACACTGGGAAGTTCCGACTTAAGCAAGCCCTTGTACCTAACTTAAAATCTTCTTTTTGTGAAACTATTAACTTATGTGGCCTTGGAGTAAGAATTGTAACTAGCACAATACACACATTTTCAAAATCTACTACCTTATTTAAATACGAGGAAGGCTTATGCATGAGGACTTTATTTTAAAACGTGGATACTGTAATTTGGTGGTCAGCGGTAGCCCTGGATCCTCATCTGTCTGCCGGCAGTTGAGTCCTGTTGGCCCAGGTGCTCTTTATTACGCACAGCTGGTCTTCAGAGGGTCTCCTCCCATGCTTCCAACCGGAACTTGGATTTCCTATACGATAATCTTAGTCTTTGTCCCAGAAGAATACAAGCTGCCCAGGACATTCTAGAGTGACCCCTGCTCCCAACCCTGCTAGTTCTTTACCCAGTACCGCCCTCCCTCTCCTCTCCCGCCGCCTTCCCCTTTACCAAACCTACCTGTGTACCAGGAAATGGTTTGTAGACGTCCACAAAACGTTGAGCTAAAGAGGATCTTCATCACCTAGTCACACCCCATTTTACAGATGAGAGAATTGACGCTTACATTTCAGCACTCTCAACTTAAATGCTGACGTATATTTAAATCGGACTGGGCACGTTCGTAGAATGAACCCCAGTGGTAAATTCTGAACACTTCCTAAAAACACTTGATGTTGCTGTCTCTTTTTCAGTCAGCTTACAAAGTGATTTTACCTGTCACTGTCATTATTTGTTTACCCAGTATCTTAGTCACTCATTGCCACACTTTAAGCCAGTAAAAACAACAGCAATAATAAAGTTCTAATATTTAGCAAACACATGCCGTGCGCTGGGCGTTGTGCTTTGTGTGCACAAACCTCTCATGAAGTGGGTTGTGTTATTGTCCCCTTTGATGTGAGGGACTGGTTAGGCTAGGTAAATAACTGGCCTAAATTCCAAAATTATCAAGCGGTAGAAGGAAACCGGGTTTGTGTCACTTGAAAGGTCACTGCCTCTGTCACTTCACTATAGCCCCCACTTTATCCCTGGGGCCATGCTAAAGCAATGAGGCCCTGCAGATTTCTAAGACACAAGGCTTATCCTTTTTTTTTTTTTAAGATTTTTTTTTTTTTTTTATTCGAGAGACAGAGATCACAAGTAGGCAGAGAGGCAGGTAGAGGTGGGGGAAGCAGGCTCCCCGCTGAGCAGAGAGCCTGATGTGGGGCTCGATCCTAGGACCCTGAGATCATGACCTGAGCCAAAGGCAGAGGCTTAACCCACTGAGCCACCCAGGCACCCCAAGGCTTATCTTTAACAAGCCTTCACTCTAGTTCAAATGACTGAAATAAAAATACCATTCATCAGATTAAGATCTGAATAACTTTTGGCAATTGTCAAAATTGAAAGCTATCTTCATAGGAAAAAAATTCATGATCATTGATATACACCGTGACCCACGCTGTGGAGGCAGTTCCAGTGAGAATGTTCCAAGTGACTTTGGGCAATGATGGAATCGCTGAAATAGGTTGGTAACATGGTAAAACGAGCTTGTAGTTTTGTTTCCTCTCTTGGAAGTAAGGACAACATGGAGCTTCTGGTCAACCAGAAAGAAGCCCATAAAGACAGATTCCAGCAACTCAAAGCATGCAGGACTTCCCTAACAAAAAGATGGTGACATACCAGCAGGGGAACTTCCCTTTCTCCCATCTAAATCTGGGGAACAATCCTTAGCTCCAACTTTATAGGAACTCAACAGTGAGGACAGTGTTTCCAGTGACATGAGTGCTGTAAAAAGTATACATTATATACAAAGAAGAGACTTTATACATACTGGGAGCTCAATGAATAAATGTGCCTCACTGATTACAGAAAATACAATAATAAAGCACAGCCATTTAGATAAATAGTTTTGAAAATATGTTTTTTTCCTCCTTATGATACAAAAGATGAGTTAATATTTTTGGAGAAAAAGATATAAATAATTGTTCATTGTAATTGTAGCTTGTTAAAAACAGAGGTTTATTGAAATTTTTAGCTAATAGACTTATTACTTTTATAGGATTTTTAGAGTTGCCTCAAGCTCCAAACACGTAAGTGCATATCATTGACAACCAACTGTAATAATGAGAGTTGTGGTCCTGGAAATTAGCTTTGTGGCCTTGCTTCTTCACCCTGAAGAGGTTTCCAGCAGCACTGTACGTTCCCACTGCAGGTGGCATTGAGAGATTACATTAAGTTGGTTATGGATCATACTGGATTGGTTCACTTTACTAAAATGTAATCTCATTTCAACCAATCTAAATCTGACAAAGCATGCCATTTTCATACTGTATAGACTCAGCAAGAGGTTACAAGAGATTAGAGGTTGGTTGAGATTGAGACCCTGGACTGTGGCCATTGTAGATCTGTTAATGTCATTTAGAAGTATTGAATTAAATGATATATATGAAAATATTTTTATACATTAATATGCAGATATGGAACTACAGTACTTTGAAAAATACAAAACAAGTGTCATTAAACCTCTAGTCTTTACCACACATTCTGGGGTGTATCACAAGGAACAAATCATTCCCTCTAGGGATCCAGGAGTGGAGAAGGTCCTTGTGACATTAGTGGTTTATATATCCTTGTCATCACAACAGAAAAGAATAGTTAATTATCCTCATTTCTGGCTTCTCATTAATTATAGCTTCTTTCCACATTTTTCCTTATAGAATGTGAGTCTGTCTGGCCCCATTCTTTCTGAGCTAACCCATATCCTATCCTCATTTTGCCACATATATTGAAGTAACTATAGCAGAAGCAACTAATATTCATCTCAACTTCATGCAAGATAATTTTCACATCCATTTAACTGCTGGCTCCAATCCCCATAGCCTAGTTAATTGCTAGTGCTAATATCCTGTTTTTTAAAAAAATTGGCATGCAGGCAGAAAATGCATTAGTGTGTTCCTGGGAAATCAAACAGATACATCCCCAGGAAGTCCCATAAGGTGATATTCATTACACTGGTGACATTATTATTGTCTGGAGGCCTTCATCATTGGAGGTAAGGTAGTGAAGCACTAGGAGGGCGACCCATTAACTAAAACTCAGTAGAATGGTGTATAGAACTAAAAAGTCAATTAATTTATAATGAGAAATAATTATCCTGATGCTCAAAAATGATTGCTTCTTCTCCCTATTGGCAATCCTACATAATCAGATAATTTGGGGGCTTGGAATCAGTACAGAAGGAATTACATAAATCACATGAATTGATGACATCAAGCTAAGCCTGTTTGTTGCAGAGTTTTACTATTTTGGTCTGTTGACTAAACTTCCTTCTCCTTGGATCATTTTTTGACGGCTGTCAACTTGTGCTTCTACAACTCTTTTTCCCCAAACTTCCAAGGTTGAACAATACCATACTGATCTGTTCTTTTTTTTTTTTTTTTAAATCCCTTTCCATATAAATGGCATCAGATTGAAGTTTCTGTATTGGTTGCAAAGTGCTTCAGGAGAGCTGGACTCTGAGGGTGAAGAAATTTGAGGGGTCCCTTACCCAGTTCATTACACTTCTTTTTCTTTACAAGGATGCATCAAAGTCATAGGAGTGAATGAAATTGAAAGTGCTTTTTTTTTTTTTTTTTTTTTTTTTTTAAAATTTTTTTTAATTTATTTGACAGACAGAGATCACAAGTAGGCAGAGAGGCAGGCAGAGAGAGAGGAGGAAGCAGGCTCCCCACTGAGCAGAGAGCCCGATGCGGGGCTCGATCCCAGGACCCTGAGATTATGACCTGAGCCGAAGGCAGAGGCTTTAACCCACTGAGCCACCCAGGCGCCCCGAAAGTGCTTTTTTAAGATGTTTTGTTTTTTTCTTCTTAGTGGTACATAAAGCAATACTGTATCTTATAACCAATGGCCTCCTAAATTATCAAATGTGATAATTATATTTTTAATGAATATTCCATCTGTCTACATATATTGGCCATTTTAGAGATGTCTGTGAATTAGAACCCAGATCTCTTTTTTGAAATGGACAAATCCTCATTGAACTACTTCCCTGTAAAGGATGGTGGTAGGCGAGCAGCCCCCTTATTCCAGAAGAGGGTATATGTAAGTGGTATTTTAAAATTCTGAGTTTGAAAATGGAAAGATTAAAGTTCTTTATTCATGAGGTGTAATAAAAGGCTATTCCATTACCATATGGTCAAGCCCATGACATGGTTTGCATGTGAAAAAATGGTAGAGAAATATAAATTCTTGTAAATGAGAAAGAGGAATCAAATGTTGTGTTTTAATCTGTAAATAGAATTTCCTGGAAGAGTAGATTGGCAGCGCCACTACTAGCTGTGTGGAAAATTCAGGGCTCCTTGCCTCTTCTCTGGTATGGCAGATGCTCCCCGGAAAGAAGTGACAGATTTGAAGAGGCTGCAGCAGGCATGCGCGCGTCTTTATGCTCCGCAAGCTGCTCTGTTGGGGCTGCCTCCGTGGGGCGGCCTCACAAGCCCTCTGGGGCCGCTCGGCAGCTCCCGGGCACGGGCAGCAAGGCTGGCCAGGACCGTGCCTGGATCTCATGAGGGGCGCGGCCCGGGGAGACCCTGACCTGACTGGGGTGACCTTCACTGAAAATCCCAGGCACTTGGATTTAACATCATTTTCCCAAAAGTCAGTTACAGATCAGATGCAGATACAGTTGCATACCCGGGTGAATTAGCTTACCTAATTAAGGAAATTCATTAAATGGTAATAATTTAAGTGTATATCCTTAGCTACTGAATTATTTTTATTTGCTGCTGTATTATTTAAAGCAACATAGAAAATAAATATTATTACTATGACTTAGGAATAAAATAAGTGTTGAGCAATTATATAAATATGCAAAATTTTATATATACAGGAAATGATATATAAGTATGTTCTATATATTATATCATGACAAAATTTATAATACTATATGATTTATAATTACACATTAAAACATTATATAATTATAACTATGTAGGTTATATAGCATAATTACATATAATTATATATACATATAATTTGGGGTATAAGTAAACTTTTGCATATATATAAAATCACTCACCAAGTTATTTGTATAAATAAAATATGTGTAACATATAAATATAAGTATATAATTTATATATTATATTATAAATATATATTTAGAGAGAGAGAGAGTAGTAACTAGGTTTAGGTAAAAAGCAGAGATAATTTGAGGTCAAACTATGTATGCTTATGATCTTTTTCCTTAATTAGGTTAGGTTTGAAATAATTGAATTTATTCTTAATTTATTTTCTATGAAAGTCTTCTTGTGTTTTACTCCTCTAAAGGCATAGAGAGAGAGGAAGAAAGCAAGAATAGGAGGGAAATGGGGTAAAGAATGAGGCAGAAATGTAACAGAAAACCCATAGCACAACCTGTGTGTGTGTGTGTGTGTGTGTGTGTGTGTGTGTGTGTGTGTGCGCGTGTGTGCGTGTGTGTGTGTTGGGCTGGTCATACAGTTATGCGTGTTGTTCCCTGCACAAGGGCAGCCAGACTAGTGAGTCAAAGCTAAACTCAGTCGTGCTCCACTCAGAAGCCACAGGCCCTGGCTTACGACTGCCTTCATGAAGAAAAGGTCACCTTTATCTTATTCACACAAAGCACCATATGGGCTATCTCAGCCCGAGTGGTAGAAACACACTTTTCCCATCCAGGCAATATAGAGTCTAAAATTACACCTACAGAAATTCAAGCTGTTGTGTTAATCATTACCTTTTCCGGGCACTGTCTTCTAAAATCCAGTGGCACTGTAATGCAAAGTAGTTTAATTGGTACTTTTTTTGGTAATTAGAGTAGGTAGGCGCTGGCAACATAAGGAAGCAAAGGAATCTGGTCAGAGGAATTCCCAAGAAAGTGGTAAGAAGAGGTGAGAGGGGCTGAAAGCTGACTCACCTACTTCTTCATGGTCACCTGAACATCCAAGGTGTCTGGATCATGACTGGCCCTTACCAAATCCCCCTCAGTTTGTATTTAATACGTAGAGTATTAGAGGGTCAACATTTGAGAAATAGTGCTGTGATTAAAAAACATTCATAGAATCTTCTCAGTTTGGATGTGATGCTGGGACCAGACTCAGGTCTGGAGCTCCTATGACCACTGACAATGTCACCCGCTTATGTCAAGAGAAGTTTCATACCTATCTGTGCTTTTGCCACCGTGAAGTCGGTGAGCCTTCCTCCATGTGATGTTCTGCAGGTGGTTGATGAAGACAAGAGAATCCGCAGTCCGGGTTCCACCTGGCTGCTTATGCCTACCTTTTAGTGTATTTTTTAAGTTTCTCAGCTTCGTCTTTTAACTTGATACAGTTTGGACTCTGTGTAACCCTAAAAGTCCCTAAACTCTATGTTCGAACATAGACTGTGGAGAGCCAGACATACAGACTTGCAGGAGTTCCACTGAAGAATGATTCATCTAAAACCAACAGTGAAGACTGATTGATACATGGCGAAATGTTGCCAGTACATTCTTCACTGTCCACCTCGCTCTTGAAGATAAGAAAGACTTTTAAAGACATAAGACTGTTAGTGGTATTTCACGTGGAACCTCGTGATAGAGAACTCAATATATTTGGACACTGTAGGATTTGTTTGTAATTATCTTACAGTCCTTTTTTGTGTTTCTTCCCCTTCATGGAAGAATTAAAGGAGAAAACAGCATTATTTGAAAGTATATATATCAGGAGTGAGAAGCCTTAAACTGTATTTCTCTGCTTTCTAAGTAACTGTGAGACTATGGACAAATTAGTTTGCCTTCCTGGGCCTCTGTTTTCTTATTTATAAAATGAGACATTGAAGTAGTCAAATTTAAACTCACATCCAACCATAAATATACCATAATAGTAATGTGGAAAATAACGAGTTACTCAGAGCTATTTCTGAATCAAAACGTGGGATTATTTTATAAACTGTAGGACTACCTTGTAGAGTCTCCGACTTTCTTCATTGAAAGGAGAAAGAGAAACCAGAGAGTCACTAGATATATTTAGAGCCTCCTTAGTCTAAGGGAGCCGGTCACACTACCTAAAGGAAAAGAGGAATATTTTGTAAGGACTCCGGTGTGCTTACCAAGGACCAGAGCTACAACCAGACCCAGTATAAGGACTTAAAAACCAACAAACTCAGTAGAGACTAGTTATTGTTTCCAGAACCCAACTCCATATCTGAAGACAGTCCATATCTGGAGACAATCAACTTGACCCTGCTTGGGTCAGAATTCTCTTCTCAGGACAGTCAGCCATAACCAGATCACTGGGGCAACAGACAAATATCTCAAAAGGCCATCTATGAGGAGATCATTCTCAAACAAGAAGCTATAGTGGAAACAGATGTACTAGAATCCATCAACAAGAGTGCCTCTTCCTCACCCCTTCCAGCTATAGTATCCTAAAGATTTGAGTATTTAAATGTATAAAAAAAAATACTGCCCTAGGTTTTAATTCTTGGCTACCCAAGAAAATCATCAATCTGTAAGTTACTTTCTTCTCTGTATTGATACAGTAATTAGAACCAAGGCAATCGGATGTGCCGTTATGTTCTTTCCCCACATCATAGCACCAGGCAATAATGGAGGGCCAGCTGGGCCAGCCCGGTGCTTCAAGAGAGACGCTCTGAGCTTCTTCAGGCAACTGACATTTATGGGAGCTGCGGTCTGGCCTCAGTAATTCATGGAACCTCATGACGAGTGCCGGCAAGCAGCTGTTCTATAGACAGGGGCCTCGTCACTTACTCATGTTTGAGACATTTTTACTGGTGCATTGCCTTACTTTAAAGCTTCTTTAATTGTAGGGATGCTACAAAAAGAATACAGCAGCTAGCAATTAAATCAAGAACACCACTCCGCATCATAAGTGGGTAGGTGGATTACTTACTTCGCGGAGGGGGTAATTGGCTTTTGAATCCCTAAGTGCATGTTTGGCCACCAAAACCTAATGTTTCAAATGATCCATTTATTTCTGTTCAACATTTGCCTCTACAGTGAACTGGAAACAAATCTCACTACCACCTTATTTGATAGAAGCACAGACCTTTAGAATTGAGTGGCTCCTTAGAAATGATCAAGTCCTTACTCTGTATTTTATTAAAGAAGTAAAGGTCTAGAGAACTAAAGTAAATGTCCCAAAATCACACAGCTGGTTCTTAAAAGTACAAAAACTGGAGGTCAAGTTTGGTGGAACTTGCGCATGCACACACCACTCCCCCCGCGCGCACGCGCGCGCGCACACACACACACACACACACACACACACACACAGCATTAGATCAATCATAATCCCCGCTCATACCCTCATTACCTGTCACTAACTAATCACCTTTCATTTAATAACAATACAATAAGGGCCTGCAAACCCATCATGTCCCAAAACACCTAGGACATTGGCAATAATATACGCAACTTACGATCCTTCCAATTCCATGCCCCGCCCCCGACACAGGTAATCCTCAACCTGAATCCTACATTTCCTTCATGTCCTTTGTATAGTTTTCTTGCATGTAGATGTAATCCTTAAAGGCATTTCCAAGTTTTCATTCATGAAAAGCATATCACGCTGTGTATAACTTAATGTTATTAGTAAGGCCCATCCATGTTGCGTATGCCCTACTAGAGTGACGTTTTTACTCCCCCATTAACAGGCTTTTGGAGCGTCTGTAAGTCTTCCCGCTGTGAGCAGTGCTGCTATGAATATTCCTGTGAGTGTTTCTTGTTCTAAAGGTACAAGAGCTTCTCGGGGGTGAACAGCACGAGCTGCTAGGGTGAGCACCTGCATACGTGATTAGCTTTGCAGTGACGAATTACACCCCAAACTGGGGGCGCCCGTGCGCACTCCCAAGAGCAAAGCCTTGCGGGTGGTGTCTGTCCGGGGTCAGAAAGCTTCTCCTTTAAAGGGCTAAGCAAGACATGCTTCGAGCTTTGCGGGCCACAAACAGCCTCCGTGGCAGTTACTCAACTCTGCGGCTGTAGGAACGGTAACCATGCAAATGAACATCTCTTGTTTTAGAGGCACTGACTTTGGAATTCCATGAACTCTTCCTGTTACAAAGATCTATTCCTCCGCTTTCTCCCCCACCATTTCCAAGTGTAAAAAACCTTTCTAACTCTGTGGGTCATACAAAAGCAGGTGGCAGCGTATTCACATCTCCACTTCCTTCCTTCCTCCCATCTCCTCCTCGTCTGGGGGCGGTGATTCATTAAAAAGTTATCGATCACCTGTAATATGTCATACACTGTTCTGGATACTAAGGATTCTATTCACGATTGAAATATGTAAGGATCAAAGGATGGTAGGTATTATTAAGATAAATCAAGGGAGGTGAATGTTGGTGATAGGAGGTGATGTTTTAGACAGAAAGGTCAGGAAAGGCCTCCCTGGTGGGAGACATGTGAGCTGAGCCCTTATTTTTAAATGAGGGATTGGGACATGCAAATATCTGAAAGGAAACAGTTTCAGTGAGGGAGAGCAGCAAATCTGTACCCCTCCCCCGAGCTGCATGTTGTATTTTGAATGTCATGCTGACCATCTCTTCCCGAAAATGCCATAGGTCCTCTGACTCTCATTGGCCAATCTGAACGCGCCAGCCACTGCAATCCTGCGTTGCCCATGTGGGCGAAAGGCATCTCTCTTCACCTGTCATCCAAATCAGAACCCTCTAAGTTTTCTTGTCTCTCCCCTCCCCCTTTACTGCAAATATCTGCTTAGTCAACAAGTACTTTCACTTCTGTTTCCTTAGTATCTCTCTTAGTTTGTTTAAGCCACAATAACAAAATACCTTAGACTGAGCAACTGGAAGGGCAGAGTCATTTGCTCACAGTTCTGAGGCTGGAAGCCCATGACCAAAGGGCCAGCAGGATTGGAATCTTCTGAGGCCTCTCTCCCTGGCTTGCTGATGGCTGACTTCCCTCCGCGTCCCTGCGTGGTCTTATCTTGGGATGTGCACATGATGGTGTCTTCCTCTCTTCTCACAAGGACACCAGTCATATTGGATTAGGGCCCACCTGTATGACCTCATTTTGCCTTAATTATGTAAGTCTTGGAAGGCTCTATCTCCAACTACAGGCACATTCTGAAGCCCCAGGGGTTAGGGCTTTAGCATATGAATTTTAAAGGGACACAGTTCAGCTCCTAACAGTATCTTCCAATTTAATCTCCCTTTTCTCCCTTTTTGATGTCATTTTCTTACTTAAGGTCCTTCTCTTTTCATTTATGTTTATTGGTTCCCTAATTTTGGTCTGTATGCTTATGATCAATTCTCCCCAAAGTTAGCAGAAAAATCGTGCAAAAATGTAAACTCGATCATGTTTTATTCTGCTTGAATCCTTCACTGGTTCCCCGACAATCATGAGGTTAGTGCCCACAGCATATGGGATGCTCAAGGAACTGCTCCTGTCCATGCGGCTGGTCCTCTCTAACCAGGCAAACTGTCCCCCTCTCAGGTACAAGAAAAGTAGACTACTGGCAGCTCAGGGCATTTGCAAATTCTCTTTGCCTGAAATCCCACCTCTGATCTAATCAAGTCTTTTCACGTGATTAACTGATACATTCCAAAAAGTACAAGTCAGTATCATCCTTTTTGAAAACCATTAGCAGACCGTCATTTTCAAAATTGTCTAAGTTAGCTTTTCCTCGTGTGGACCCTCCAACCATCACAGTTTCTTTTCCCAACGGGATATGGTAAAATTATTTCTGCCCTGAACTGTGAGGACTGTGTGAGCAGAGACTGTGTCTTGATTGAGACTTGTACCTTCAGTACAGCTAAGTGCCTGCTCCTCTTAGGCAATGAATATTTGATATACAAGTGAATGAATATGTGAATGAATAAAAAAAGATTAGCTAGAAAGAATATTTTTGCATATTATTTCAATACTCTAACACCATTACTTTTTAAAAAATTTATTTCTTTATTTATTGAGAGAGAGAGAGAGATGTAGCAAGAGATAGAACACGAGAAGGGGTGGGGTTAGAAGGACACACAGTCTCCCTGCTGAGCAAGGAGCCCAACTCAGGTCTCCATCCCAGGACCCTAGGATCATGACCTGAGCCGAAGGCAGAGGCTTAACCGACTGAGTCACCAGGTGCCCATCTCTAATGCCAGTATTATAAAGGTAATTCTAGTTAAAAATAACCCTTTAGAAAAAATTTTTAAAAATAAGCCATTAGGGCGGGCCATGTCCAGGTAGGTGCACAGGAGACAGGGCCACGTGGAGGTCGAGCCACACCTGGGGTGGAGACTATGTCCAGGGCAAACCGTGCCAAGAGCAGGACAACATTCAGGGCAATGCATACGCGGGGGTGGACCACGTCCAGAGTGAGCCCGATCTAGAACCTGGAACTGGAAGGATGTTCACAGTTCGCTAGTTTTCAAACAAGCCAACAAGAGCTTCAACCACGGGGACCTAGCCAGACAAAGCTGTCCATAAATCACCTTTGGAGAGGATTTGCAGAGGCTGATGTCTAGTGGTGCTGGTGACTACAGCAAGATTTCCAGAAGCTCTCAGTGTTCCTGGCTTAAAAGGGGCTTAGGATCCCAGGAGCAACCATAAGAAATGAAGACAGTCCTGGAATCAGGCCACTGAGAAGAGTGAAGGGAGCAACTTTGGTTCCTGAGGACAACTTGGACTGAAACAACTTCATCCATAAATCTTTTTGTTTGTCTGTTTTTGTTTGTATACTTCATAAATCTTACCTTGGGGCCCATTTGGGCTGAACCTTCTCTTTTATCTTCCCTTTTTTTCCTGTCTCTCTCTCTCTCTCTTTTTTCTTTTTCTTTTCATTTTTCTCTCGTTTGGGTGGGGAATTCTGATTGTTCAGAAGCGTTCCAGGGTGCACCTTGACTGCACCACAGTTGATATATCCAGCTACATCCGTTCAGTCATCTCTCACCAAAATGACTAGGAGGAGGAATGCCCAACAGAAGGAAAATACAGAGTATGGGCCTTCTGCAACAGAGCTAATGGCTATCAACATTGACAATATGTTGGAAAGAGAATTCAGGCTAACAATTATCCAGGCAATAGCTAGGTTGGAGAAAGCCATGGATGACCAAACGGAATTGATTAGGGCAGAACTGAAAACGACCAGGGATGATGTTCACAATGTTAGGGCAGAACTGAAAGCTACCAGGGATGAGGTTCACAATGCTCTCAATGAGTTCCAATCTAATCTAAATTCTCTCAAAGCTAGGTTAACTGAGACAGAAGATAGAATTAGTGATCTGGAGGACAAACAGATAGAAAGGATCAGGAGGAAGCCTGGAACAAACAACTTAGAAGCCACAAAAACAGAATCAGGGAAATAAAGGATGCCATGAAACGTTCCAACGTCAGAATTATTGGAATCCCTGAAGGGGAGGAGAAAGAAAGAAGTCTAGAAGATATAGTGGAACAAGTTCTTCATGAAAATTTTCCCAATCTCACAAGTGGAACCAGCGTTCATGTACTAGAGGCTGAACAGTCTCCACCCAAGATTATAGATTCCAAAAAAAATCAAGGTACCTGATAGTCAAATTGAGGAATCATAATTGTAGATACAATCTCTTGAAAGCCACTAGGACAAAGAGGCTCCTTACTTACAGAGGACAGCCCATCAGAATAACGTCAGACCAGTCCACAGAGACCTGGCAAGCCAGAAAGGGCTGGCAAGATATATTCAGGGCACTAAATGAGAAGAACATGCAGCCAAGAATACTTTATCCAGCAAGACTGACATTCAAAATAGATGGAGAGATAAAGAGTTTCCAAGACTGGCAAGGCTTAAAAGACTATGCAACCACCAAGCCGACACTGCAGGAAATATTAAGGGGGTTCTATAAAAGAGGAAAAATCCTAAGAATAGCATTGAACAGAAATATAGAGACAATCTACAGAAAGAAAGACTTC
>NW_019154121.1:24651663-24652083 GCF_002288905.1 Enhydra lutris kenyoni
TTAAAGATACACCCAGACTGAAAGTGAAGGGATGGAGAAGCATCTTTCATGCCAATGGGCCTCAAAAGAAGGTCGGGGTACTGATGCTCATAACAGACAAATTAGATTTTAAACTAAAGACTGTAGTCAGAGATACAGAAGGACACTACATCATTCTAAAAGGGACTATCCACCAAGATGATCTAACAATTGTAAATATCTATGCCCCCAATATGGGTGCAGCCAATTACATAAGAAAACGATTAATCAATATAAAAAGTCATATTGATACGAATACATTAATAGTAGGAGAGCTTAACATGCCTCTCTCAGAAATAGACAGATCATCGAAGCAGAAAATCAATAAAGAAACAAGAGCATTGAATGACACATTGGACCAGATGGACCTCATAGATATATACAGAACATCCCACCCTAAAA
>NW_019154121.1:24657083-24673846 GCF_002288905.1 Enhydra lutris kenyoni
ATGGTTTCACTTATTTGTGGAGCATAACAAATAGCATGGAGGACAAGGGAAGATGGAGAGGAGAAGGGAGTTGAGGGAAATTGGAAGGGGAGATGAACCATGAGAGACTATGGGCTCTGAAAAACAATCTGAGGGTTTTGAAGGGGCGGGGGGTGGGAGGTTGGGGGAACCAGGTGGTGGGTATTGGAGAGGGCATGGATTGCATGGAGCACTGGGTGTGGTGCAAAAACAATGAATATTGTTATGCTGAAAAGAAATTAAAAAAAAAATTTAAAAAAAAAGCCATTAGGTTTTGCTAAGCCAAAAACAACTACCAAATGGCATACATGGCATAATTATGACACTTTGTGTAGTATCCAGACATTGAAAATTAATTACCACTAATTAAAAGTGGTTGTTTTCTTTTTGCAGGTGATGAGTCTGTGTGTGATTCATTTCCTTCTTCCTACTTTCCTGCATTTTTCAAGCAGCCTTAGTTCTATGAAATGTCCCATGACACTTTACTCGTGTTACTAAACTTACCACCTTTTTCTCAACATTCTCAAATTGTATTGCCCTTTACATTTCACTGCCTAAAAAATAAAAATGGTATCTGAAACAAATCATTTGACCACAAATCCACATTTTCATGGGAACTAAAATAAAATGCATAACAAGGTTTGGAGGATAAACTTCTCCAGCCACTGTGAAATTTCCATTACGCCCTTCGTAACTTCTCCGGGTCTTGGCCCCGAAGACAAATGAAAAGTCTAATCTTTGATCAAGAGTTACTTCAAGTTAAAATTATCTGCTGTTCTAGAGAAACCCTTCCAAACGGTCGCACCCCATTGCTACGAAGGTGAGAGTCCTTCCCGTGGTTCACATATTGCATAGCTGCAGGATACAATGCAAAGACTTGGAGAAGAGATTAAACCCCTCTCAAAACATTATTTCCATTAAAATGACATCATACCGAGCATTATGGCCAAAATATTTTCAGTTTTTTGCAGCCCTAGCAACACAAACATTGCCCTTGAGGCAACCTTGCAGAATAACTTTTACTTAGGAGAAATGCAGAAGGCAGCAGACATTCTAATTTTAGGGAAAGGATAAAATAATCATTGTCTGGTTTCTGGGAGCCTTCCTTCTGATCTTCTTCCTCGTGCTGATTATCTCTACGGCTGGATAATAGAGCCATAGAGTTTCAGAGATAGAAGGAATCTTATAGATCATCTAGTATATACGGCTTCATCTACAGTTGAGGAAATTGAAGCCCAGAGGAGTCCAGGAACATGGCAAATAACTCGCTCTCCTTCCTCTGAGAGGCCTCGGAAGTGTATCTCAGGATAAGGGGCACGTCTCCGTTATTAACTTCAGTCATTCCGTTCGCCTACAGACTCTGTGGTCAGAAGACCCGGGTCTGTACTTCTGCCGCCACAAAGCAGTGTGATTTCAGGGAGATTACTTTGTCTCTCAAACCTTCTACTTCCTCAGTTGTAAACTACTAATTTGAAAGGACATCTCGTGTAAAGTTGCATTAGGATTAAATGTGAAATTTGCTAGAAACTAGGTTCATAAATAATACTGGTGTTAGCATTTGTGCCTGCTGTCATGTTTCTGCATGGAGTCCCACTAGTTGAGCTAAGGCATTCTGGAAGACCAAGATGTCAGAGTTTATGAAGATGGTGACTTTATCACTTTTGCCTCACACTACTTGCTATATATCCAGCTTTGATTTCTTCAGATTTTGGAGACTGACAAAGGAAGAAGAGGGCCTAAAACCACAACAGTCGCTGGCACTTAGTGAGTGCTTGGTCTGTGACTGCTTCTCTCGAAAGTGTTTTCATGCATTTTTCCCATTAAGCAGGTACTGTGATAATCCCCTTTTTCACAATGAGAGACAGAGGGATTGCTTTAGACATGTTAAAGGGTTACTTTATTACCACCTTCCAAATTGCTCTGTCATGAGGCAAGAGGATCTGCCAGCCCCTGATGTCTCCCTTCCAAAGACCACTTCCAGAGCTGTCAGTGGCTTTTCTGGTGGCGAGAGAGGTCCCTACCTGTTCTCTGACTATCAAATCCCACATCTCACCAGACGTCCCAGTGAGCAAGGTTTTCTGGAGCTTAAAGGTGGCCTTTGATGAGGGGCTCAACTACCCAGTATACATTAACCCACATCAGGTATAAGGATTCCTTAGTGATGCCCCTAGAGCAAGGATATGCTTTGAAATGCCATCTTATGTGTTTCCTCTCTAGGCCACTCCCCTCTCCATCCCTCCTCTGCACTTGCCAAGGCATTCAGCAAGGCTTGTCACTAGGTCGTGGTGTCCCAGGGAAGAGAGAGCACTCCAATCACTGGAACGGAGAGTTAGTACTCACTTTTGAGCCTCAAATTAGGCTTTTAGAAACTCTTAGCAAGAGAGCAATTTTAAAAGAAGAAACGGTTTTTCTCGAACTTCTAAAGCTAGGTTTTATCACATTCAAAACAGATTAAAGTGTGCTTTTGAGTGAGAAAGAATCTGATTAAAAAAGAAATTCTTGCCACACAACAAGGATGGAAAAAAAGGAAACCTTTCTGTCAATGGTGTGTGAAAAAGAGGAGAGAAGAAGAAAAAAAATGTGGAAAGGAAAGAGAAATGGCAGAAAGGAGATGGGGGTGCGAAAGAGACAGAGTAGAAACGGCCACACACACACCCCACCCCGGCCCCACCTCTGCATGGTGTGGAGATCCAGGACATGGGGAGAACAGGGAGCTACCACGTGGTTGGCAGGGAACTAGCAGAGGGAGCAACGTCGGATCTGAGAGAAGTTCCCCAAGAGTCTCTTTAAATCAAGGATTGTAAATATGCCCATCATCATTCCCTCTCCTTAACCTGCAGGACTCTCTCCTCTCACGGCCACGGTCAGGACGCTTGTTACACATCCTCATCTTAACTTTGGAACTCGGGAACCCTGATCTCTCTTAACCATCTCTTAACCTTAGCTTTCAAATGATTCACCAATCTATGTGTGCTATTATATTGTTAGGCCTTATTTTCCAATCTCCAAAGAAGCATCGTTTTTGGAAATGTGATGTGGGTCTGGGCATGAATGTCACTCTACCCAATACGTAAGTCATACTTATGATTTAAAAAAGTTTCCCGATTTTTATAGGGACACTTAGAAACCTTAGGTGGCTTGAAATATTCCCTACTGATGTGCATCATCTTGTCTGAACTAATGTATTCGATGGAAGCAAATGATCTGCTGAAGGGTCTTCTTCATCTTATAACTTGCAGCCTTATCTCATTCCTCAGGTGCTTTTCCAATTACCGCCAGCACTTGATCATTTGAGCGCACAGCTCTTTACCTGAATGGCTCTTGCGATGGTCTTACCTTTCTGCCTTCTCACCTGTCCTGAGACCCTCCTCAGAAGTTGAAGTTGCTGAGGCTGGAGTAGAGAAGGTAGAGAGGGAGCACGGAATATGGACAAGGCACGTCCGGCTGTTAGAATCTCACAAGAGCCCCTTGACCTCAGTCTCCCTTGAAGCCTCTGACAGCTCGAGTCCCCAAGCCTTGTCCTGGGCTTGTCTTGCTCTTTCTAAACATTTGCCCTCACTTACCTCATTAGTTTCCATGGCACTGGATACAGTCGACATGCTGCCATACGAATAGCCACATCTCCAGCTGTGACCTTCCTTCTATGCCCCAGATGTTGATATCTAATCGTTTACTTGATAGAAGCATTAACTGTCTCTTGAGCACCTCAAGTCTGGCTTGTTAAAAATGGAACTTTCGATCACTCCACCAGCAAAAATATGTTCTTTGATTTACCTGTTGTTTAAGCCAGAAAGCTGGCTGACAATCATCCTACATATATCTCTCCCTCCCTCTCTCTCTCCCCCTCTCCCTCTCTCCCTCCCTCCTTCCCTCCTCCACGCCTCTCTCTCCACTATGTACCTTATTGAACCCATCAATAATTTCTATTTTGGGGGATGCCTGCGTGGCTCAGTCAGTGAAGCATCTGCTTTCAGCTCAGGTCATGATCCCAGGGTCCTGGGATCGAGTCCTGCACCTGGGTCCCTGCTCAGCGGGGAGCCTCCTTCTCCCTCTGCCTGTTCTGCCTGCCCCTCCTCCTTCTTGTGTGCACTCCCTCTCTGTCTCTCTCTGGTAAATACATAAAATCTTTTGAAAAATTATTTCTATTTTTTTCTATCAAATGTATCTCAAATTCATTCACTGTCTTTCCATTGCCAGCACCCTAATTCTTGGAACCATCATCTTTATTCAGACTATACATTACCTGTCTGCTCCCATCTCATCAACTCTAACCTGTTCTTCAAATAACAGCCAGAGTGATCTTTTAAAAAAATAGAAATTGGATTCTGTTGCTCCCCTGCGTGGAACCTTTCCATGCTTTTTGTCCTGCCTTGCACCTTCCTCAGGACCTCACCCTGCACAGAAGGGCTCCCCAGCCCGACCCGCCCCCCCACCCCCGCATCGGTCAGCTGGGTCTGCTTCCTGAGCCCACCGAGTTCTTTTTCACCTTAGAACCTGTGAACCATTTGCTACATCTGCCTGCAACTTGCCCCTCTTCCACCCTTGCCCCCCGGTTCCCCTACATGCTCATCTCCCACCACCAGCTCTTTCATCTTTTAGGGCCTGTTGAAGTATCAGTTGATCAGAGGCTGCCCCTGCCCACCCTGATGGCTTCCTTCCTGTTAGTGGGTTGTTTTTTTTTTTAATTTAATTTCTTTTCAGTGTAACAGAATTCATTGTTTATGCACCACACCCAGTGCTCCATGCAATATGTGCCCTCCATAATACCCACCACCTGGCTTCCCCAACCTCCCACCCCCCGCCCCTTCAAAACCCTCAGATTGTTTTCAGAGTCCATAGTCTCTCATGGTTCATCTCCCCTTCCAGTTTCCCTCAACTCTCTTCTCCTCTCCATCTCCCTATGTCCACCGTGTTATTTCTTATGCTGCACAAATAAGTGAAACCATATGATAATTGACTCTCTCTGCTTGACTTATTTCACTCAGCATAAATTCTTCCAGTCCCGTCCATGTTGCTACAAAAGTTGGGTATTCATCCTTTCTGATGGAGGCATAATACTCCATAGTGTATATGGACCACATCTTCCTTATCCATTCTTCCGTTGAAGGGCATCTTGGTTCTTTCCACAGTTTGACTGTGGCCATTGCTGCTATAAACATTGAGGTACAGATGGCCCTTCTTTTCACTACATCTGTATCTTTGGGGTAAATACCCAGTAGTGCAACTGCAGGGTCATAGGGAAGCTCTATTTTTAATTTCTTGAGGAATCTCCACACTGTTCTCCAAAGTGGCTACACCAGCTTGCATTCCCACCAACAGTGTAAGAGGCTTTCCATTTCTCTAATCCTCTCCAACACACGTTGTTTCCTGTCTTGCTAATTTCGGCCATTCTAACTGATGTAAGGTGGTATCTCAATGTGGTTTTAATTTGAATCTCCCTGATGGCTAGTGATGATGAACATTTTTTCATGTGTCTGATAGCCATTTGTATGTCTTCATTGGGGAAGTGTCTGTTCATGTCTTCTGCCCATTTTTTGACATGATTATCTGCTTTGTGTGTGTTGAGTTTGAGGAGTTCTTTGTAGATCCTGGATATCAACCTTTTTCTGTACTGTTATTTGCAAATATCTTCTCCCATTCCATGGGTTGCCTCTTTGTTTTGTTGACTGTTTCCTTTGCTGTGCAGAAGCTTTTGATCTGATGAAGTCCCAGAAGTTTATTTTCGCTTTTGTTTCCTTTGCCTTTGGAGACATACCTTGAAAGAACTTGCTGTGGTCGATATCAAAGAGGTTACTGCCTATGTTCTCCTATCTCCTATGATTCTGATGGATTCCTGTCTCACGTTGATGTCCTTTATTCATTTCAAGTTTATCTTTGTGTACCGTGTAGGAGAATGGTTGAGTTTCATTCTTCTACATATAGCTGTCCAAATTTCCCAGCACCATTTATTGAAGAGACTGCCTTTTTTCCACTTCATATTTTTTCCTGCTTTGTCGAAGATTATTTGACCATAGAGTTGAGGGTCCATATCTGGGCTCTAAAGGATCTGTACTCGAAGAACTATAGAACACTTATGAAAGAAATCCAAGAAGACTCAAAAAGATGGAAGACCATTCTATGCTCTTGGATTGGAAGAATAAACATTGTTAAAATGTCTATACTGTTTAGAGCAATCTATACTTTTAATGCCATTCTGATCAAAATTCCACTGGTATTTTTCAAAGAGCTACAGCAAATAATCCTAAAATTTGTATGGAATCAGAAGAGACCCTGAATCGCTAAGGAAATGTTGAAAAAGAAAAACAAAACTGGCGGCATCATGTTACCTGATTTCAAGCTTTGCAACAAAGCTTTGATTACCAAGATAGCATGGTACTGGCATAAAAACAGACACATAGACCAGTGGAACAGAGTAGAGAGCCCAGCTATGGACTCACTTCCTGTGAGTGTTTAACATGACTGTCTGTTTATTCAAATCGCCTGTTCCATTGAGTTTTGTTTTTTTTTTTTCCTATGTTATCTCTGTTACAGTCTCTGGAGGTCAAGGCCAGGTCTGTATTATTCACCAGGAACAAGCTTATGGGCTAGGGGCCCAGAGTAAGTGGGGCATGTTTATTGAATGAGTGAGTGAATGAATGAATGAATGAATGAATGAATAGATGCACTTTGGTGGTGCCCACTGATACCATACGAGTTAGATAGGAAATACTTACCAATACAAGCTCATCTCAGAGAAGTACCTTTCCCAGATTTAAATCTCCTTTCAGTCTGCACCCCTACACACACACACACACACACACGCACATGCACACGCACACGCATACTGCCGCCACAGAACCCACATTCCTTAATAAGCAGTTGGGCTGTTCTCTGCAAAAGTGGGAACTTCTAATTTGCAAACTTGACTTTTAATGGCAGTTCAGAAGTATTTGTCCGGAGATCTAATCTGATGATTATTTCTTCCAGGCCTTGAGGCAAAGGGCGTCAGGCCCTTCGCTAAGTACCTGTGTCCTACCCCAGTCAATGACACCATGTGGTCCGGTGTGGAATGTTTATCTAGAATAATACCCAAGACTTTCCAGTCCTCAGCATTGCTAGCAACAGTAGCTCAGGCAAATACCAGAATTGCTGGGGTCTCCCTAGGATGGTACAGAGGTGAGAGGCAGTGCGGAAAACCACATGCATCATGGACTGGGAGAGAGGAATTCTAAAGATCATTAACTGTATCAGCAGAGGAGGCAAGAGGCATTGCAAGCCCTTGTGGGGTGAGTGTGGTTGCCCAAGAGCTTGGCCCCTGCAGATCGGCACTGTGCATAAAGCACACCCTTTCCACTCAGTGTCCCATCAGGAGGCATCCCCAACATCATAGACTGTGGTTATCAGTGCACAAGTCCCAGGCTGTGAGCTTGTGAAGGATATCAGCTGTGACTTTTTCCTGAGTTTAGCACCACACTGGATAAAATGAACTGTCCACAGATAAGGCAATGTAGTAAAGGTGCCTCCACTGCTTGCCTCTTTTACCCAGAATACAGAAAGGGTGTTAAACACTTGCACAGCACAAAGAGGTGACTGATAGCTGTAACCAAGGACCCCCCAAATGGGTGGGTGGCTGAAAACAAGAGAAATTGGTTTTCTCATAGTCTTGGAGGCCGTAGATCTGATATCAAGGTGGCCTCAGGGTCATGTGCTCTCTGAGGGCTCAAAAGAAACTTTTTCTTACCTCTTCCATCTTCTGGCAGTTGTAGTCATTGGTGTTCCTTGGCTTGTAGTTACCTTATTCCAAAGTCTGTCTCATTGTCACATGGTGTTGTGTCTGTGTGTCCACATTCCCCATTTTAGAGGACACCAGTCATTGGATTTGGACCCATCCTAATTCAGTTTGACTCTTCTAAGCTTGATTATATCTGCAAAGAGCCTATTTTTCAATAAGGTCACATTTACACATTCTGGGTAGATACGAATTTTGTGAGAACAACTCTTCAGCCCATTACAGTAGGCTCACTTGGATTCACATGTATCAGGTAATACCTTGAGAGTGTTTTTGAGTTGTATTCAACAACAACCTTACGCTCACAGCAGTTGAGGAAATAACTAAATTGGAGAATTTAAGCAGACCTGTACAAAATATTGCAGAGATTTGTCAAAGTTTATACTTAGATTAACATTCTTTCTGCATTCAGGAAACAGGAAAGACCCCAGGCTTGGGCATGTTAAGTCCTGATTTGTCCCCTTGCTGGTCGCTCCTTTGGACCTGTCATCTGTCAGCTTCGTTCTAGGAGGTTCACACATACTACCAAGCTAGGTGTTTTTCTCCTTTTTCTTCCTTCTTTCTCACCTGTCCCTTTTGTGGAGGGGTCAGTATCCTTCTTCCATAAAGGGCCACAGAGTGAATACTCGGGTTTTGTGAGCCAGCAGTGGCCAGAGACAGTGTGTCAACAAATCAGGACAGCTGTGTTTGAGTAAGACGTCATTTATGGATGCACATGTGTGTATTTTATATAAATTCCATGAAATATTACTCTTCTTCTGATTCTTCTACCCATTTAAGACTGTAATGAGCATGTCCACCTTGCAGACTGTATAAAAAGGAGGTGGGCCAGAGTTTCTGGTCCTCGCCAGGTCTTAGTCCTTCTCACAGGTGATCTGTCTGCCTTCACCTCACCTTGTCTAGCTCGGCGCATGTTCTGCACGCTGTAAAATGCTCCCCATCTCTTTTCTCCCCACTTTCTGTCCTTTCCCTGTCTTTCTTCCATCCTTCCTCCTGTGTGCACCTGCAGTCTCTCTCCACCCATCCCCCTCATTACTCTGTTTCCAAAATAAATACCCACTGCCTCTAAATTATATTTGACAATTGCACATTAATTATGTTAACTGTTTCCCATTTTCTAAAAATTGAGGGTTAATGGTAATAAGTCATGGGAAAGCTCATGAGATGGCCATGCCCTTACTCAAGACGAGAAAGCAGCTTCAAAATCCCTGTTGTTGTTCGAAGCGCGTGTTTTCTCTGCTGAGTGATCAACCTGCAAACATATCCAAAATGAGAACACCACACAGAGTCCCAGGTGCCCATTACGCAGCTTCTACAAGTCACCAATAATAACTGATTTTGTTTCATTTGTCTCTGTCCTTCCCATCATGGAATACTTGGAAGCAAGTCCCAGACCTCAGTGATATTTTAGCCTGTATCTGTTAAAGATCATGGTTCTTTCTCAAAAAGCGTATCTACAATCATATTATCTTTGAAAAACAATCATAATTGACTCTCTTTAAATATCCAGTGTTCAGTTTCCCCAGTTGTTTCATGTTTGGGCAGCCTCCATTTCATGGGTCCCAATATATGAATTAATTTTATCATGCCCAGTAGAACTTCATACTGAGCACCTGTGCCAGGTACTCTGTTAGACAATAAGGATTAAGCAATGACAGCGATGCCCTCTTTGCCTTCACTGACCTAACAAGGTTGTGGCTACAAAAAAAAAAAAAAAAAAAAAAGTTACAGGTATGATACGAGAAATGTGAAGCCACAGGTAAACATAGATTTTTAGGAGCGCTGACGGAGATGCATGGACATCTAACTTGAACTTGGTACTGGGGCTTGGGCAGTGTATTCTGCCAAGTACTTAACATCCGAATCCTGATGGACTGCGATGCGCGTGGGCGGGCGGCAGCGTTCCTGGCATGGGGCAGAATTTGCTGTGCAATGAGACGCAACCTAGGATTTAGGAAGCTCCACAGAGAATCATTTTTAAAAAGTGAAATCACCAAATGCGTTTGTACTTCTGTTAAAATTAAAGTGAGAACACCAATTTTAGTCCCTTTGAATATGTTAACTCTGATATTTTAAGGGTTCCTTTCCCTAAAAAGTTATTTCTAGCTAATTATCCTTACCAAGGAACTTAATCTGTCAGACTGTCTTGCTAATGTTCCTCACAATGGGGGCTGGTTCAGGGAATAGAAACGGAGTTAATGGGGAAAATTAAATACTTAGAGGACATGATTATTTGGGGATTTTCTTTTAAGGTGATAAATGTTATCTGTATCGTCATTTTTTCTCTTTCTTTCTTTCTTTCTTTCTTAAATTAAGCCCCCGTGCCTGGGTGAGAAGGGAAGAAGGGCCCCAAATCCTCTAATGGGAAGTTGCTTACACCATGGCCCTTCCGGCCCTTAAAAAGGGAAACTGCTAGGATATGTTTGATCTCCCAAAATTTCAGGGAGCAGGCAGGGGTGTGAGCTCGGGTCAACATGAAAGGAGGGGCCGTCTGGTAAGATTCTGTTCTGCGAATAGCAAATCAAATGTCATTTCCACTTGGATGTTTTCTGCTACATCAAAGCTGTTTAGATAGAAACTTCAGAAACAATGTAATTTCTCAAGTCAGCCTGTTACAAGTTAGATTTCAACTAAGTACTAGCAGAAAATAAAATTCCCCAACAATAAAATATATATAAAATATAACACTAGAGAATGTTAAAGTTACATATGTTAAAGAACTTGGTGTAGGTTGTAAGTTGGTTTAGATTTTATAGAGTAAATCTTACTGCTTGAATTCTTCTGGCAGTTGCCTGAAAATTAGCAGTTACTTTTTTTTTTTTTAAGATTTTCTTTATTTATTTGTCAGAGCACAAGCAGAGGGAACAGCAGGCAGAGGCAGAGGCAGGCTCCCTGCTGAGCAAGGAGCCTGATGTGGGACTCAATCCCAGGACCCTGGGATCATGACCCGAGCTGAAGGCAGATGCTTAACCAACTGAGCCACCCAGGCTTCTTAGCAGTTACTTTTTTGGCTTGTACTATAATTGCTTATTTTATGTACCTCCTCCCACTGGCTCTTTGGTGGCTTTCAGTGACCATTATTCATCCTCATGTGCCCAGGGCCTAGAACAGTGCACATTGTTCATTAATGAGAGCTCCTCTGCTCCTGACGCTCTTACCGGGGAAGGAGGCATCCACGTACTTAGCACAGAACCCTTACTCTCTTACCGTTCAGCCTGGAAAGAAACGATGATGGTTTTAAGATGCTCATTGCACCTTAGATATATTTTTTATGTTGCTCTTTTAAAAGTCATTGCAGTTTAATATCGTGTAAATATTACAAGTACAATACCAGTCCTCTATAATTTCAAATATCCCATTGATGGCTTCACCTATAAAGACTTTCTAAATACTGATTTTTTTTTCTTATTTTTGAAGCTTAATATCGTAGAGCTCTCTGGTGTGAGCTATAACTCCATGAACTATCTACTTCAAATGGGTAGTTTACAGGAATCACTGATGATGATAGTGATAGAGGCTTGTTGGAAGCTAAATGAAGAAAGGAGTACGGTATATAATTAGCACAGTATTGAACTTCTGCAGACTTCTAGGCACTATGCTAAGAATTTGAGATTTACCAGTAAAAAAGTTATTAAAAAAAAAAATTCTCCAACATGGTGGAGTTTATAGTCTCTGAGGAAGGCGATAGGGGAGAGAGACAAGAGAAAATAATCATCACAAACAGGTAAATGATATACTGTGTTAGGAGGCAATACGTGCTACAGGACAAGGAACGGAGAAGGTAAGGGGCCCTGTGGCCGGTAGGTTTGAATAAAGCAGGCAGGGCGGGTCTCAGTGAGATGCTATTCCAGTCAAGACTCAAGAGAAGTGAGGGAGTTAGTTCCGAGACCTGGGGGAGGCACCCTGAAGACACAGGAGGCAGCCGGGTCCCCAGACAGGGCTGCTTGTCACAGCCCAGCAACAGGTAGAGACCCGTGTGGGGGAGTTATTATTTGAAGTGATCTTTTTTAACCTAGTGTGTGCAGTATGTTCAAGGTACTTTTCAATGAACAGGAGGTGTTATCTTTAACGGTGCACAGGAATGGTCAGTCACCGATCCTGGATGACATTTACTTAGACCCAGGTTGGAACTGGGACCCGAATCTCCGTTCAGTTACAAGCAACAAGAAGGGAAGTGTCGCATTTCCTTGCCACGTGGAGCAGAAGACTCCTAGTTGCCACAGAGACGGACTGCTGACTGTCAGACGCACAGGCACTGCATCTCTACCCGGTGTGAGAGGGAAGGGAAGGGAAGATTCGCTTGTCTAAGTATTGACATAAATGCAGTCAATACTCCAGCTGAATCGTAAAAGAATTTTAACATCCCTACAAAGGAACAAAAACATTAACAAATACCCTTCTTCCCTGAAAATAGCTAATGCCTTCTCAGAAAAAAGACACAAACAAGCTCCAAATTGTTCTTCGGGTGGGCGAGAATGATCCGCCGTTATTTATACAAGTTCGCAGCACTCGATTTGTCATCCATCTTTGGGCTGGAATCGTGAGCATGAAAATAATCAACACTTTCCACCACCTGCAGAACATCATCTGTACTTTCCGCTCGCTTCCTTCGTGCTTCCTGCAGAGGCCTCATCTGCTTTGCATACCTTATTTCTCGACATGTGGGTTGAGCTGCTTATGCTGCCGGAGCGGCATACAGAGCCCACGTTATGAATTGTTCACGCCGCCAGGGCCCGCCATTCTGCCATGGCTTCGGTGGTATTGGGGGCTGGGCTCCAGAGAAGCTTGTCCTGCTCACATGGTGTCTGTTGGGGGAGGAAAATGGGACACCGAGTTCCTAATAATTTAAATTATGTCAGTAGGATTATACTGATGGAGGAAAGCTTCTAAACAAAATAATGATTTATGAAAGTTCTGGTCTTCCAACTTGGAAGACTGATGAGATTTCCAAACAGATCCTTCTTCCTTCGGATATGCATTCCTATGAGGCTGCAAAGTTTAAGTTTTGCAGAAGCAAGTCTTATTAATGCTGTCACAGTTCGTTGGAGATCCTTGCTCGCATCTTGCTCATAGTTAATGCTCAATCGCTGATTGATGGAACCAGGATAATAGCCATTGAGACTTCTATGACCACAGAAAGCCACAGATACAGTTATTGGAATGCAGTTTTTTGGAGGAGAGATTTAAGGAGGTATACAACTGAATCCACTACTTTTATCCAGCAGGCCAAGATTTACATGCAATACGGAAAATCTTGGGTGATGCATATAGTTCGCCCCCCATTGTGTTACTCTAAGAGTGAGAAATCCAAAGTCATTCCTGAAGAATAGCTATAATAGGCAGTAGAGCTTTCAAGGAAATTGGATGGCGAGCAGTTGTTGGTTATGCCCCTCTAAGATGCTTTATATGCCATTTTAAATTTAGATAGTCAATAATGTATTCTCTTTTTTTAAAAGATTATTTCAGAGTTATATGAATACAGGTGAGGGAAAAAAGCTCTCAGATTAACAGATTGGTCCTCAGCCAGTACAGGGATGTGGTTTAAAAATCAGAAACACTTAGATGCATTTGCAGATGTGTGGGATACACACCCTTTTTCCCCACCGGATTCAGCTCAGATTGGACTTTTATTGAAATATGCTCTGTAAGGTGAACTTCAGGGTATATAGGGATAACATGGAACAGAGCCAAAACAGCCATATATACATGATAAAGAAACTGGTTTCATCCTGGGAGGAGTTATTCTTTGCTTTTTTCCACTGGTCATCTCCTGTATTTATCAGTTCCTGGTCAGAACCCCAGCCTCACAAAGAACTGAGTTCTCATGAAGTGAATTACTTGAGAATTACAGATAGGATAAGGACTCAGGGTCACTGGTAGAGGCCACAGAGGGACCTTTCTGATGTGCTCATGTCAGCACAGCTAAGCTGGGTAATCTCGAAGACCCTGTTTATTGCCGCGCAGAAGGATCCGTTTCCACAGTTCGCTCCATATGTGTCCCAGCATTTGAAAAATACAGTTGAATCATCTGTATTGAAAACATTGTACAATGTGACAGTTTTTAAATATGGGATGCATGATGAGACAGATGCTAAACTCCCAGTAATCACAGAAAGCACTTGATAGCACACTAATCCAAAGAATATTTGAAATACACTAGTTTATCAGTTCTTCGTGAAAATGGAACTGTGGCACAAATTTAGAATTTCTCATACCTAGTAGTTTCTATTTGCATTATACACATATCTGGTAACACAGATTATATTCGCACATTACCAATATGGGAATAAGATTCTTCATTTTTCACTTATGATACTAGCAAAGGAAAATTTATATAGTATAACTTTTCTAGATGGCGAATATCTGCAGAATTGTTAATATCCATTAGTCACTTAAGATTTAATGGCTCGTATGTAACATGCAAGCACTAAAAACTAATTTGCAAGATGCATCAATAGCAACTGCTTTATGCCACTAAAATAGAGATTACATATTACCTTTTATAATGCCGCCATACTGTAAAAAGTTTTAAATCGTTATATACATGTATATGTGTGTATGTGTGTATTCTTTTTTAAGCTTTCTTGAGTTATAGCTTTATTGAAATAAAGAATAGTAGGTAGAGAATAAGTTCAAGCATGCTACATTAACTTGCTTCAAACCTTCCAATGCCAAGGGCTTTCCATCTCACACATAACCATCCTTGTTACACCTCAGACTTTAATTTCTACTATTCTCTCCCTCCTCGCTCACTGGCCTCCTTGTAGACCTAAACAATACCAGAATATTCCAAAATTAGAATGTTTTCATTTGCACTTTCCCTGTCTGGAATACTTTTCCCCAGACATTCATGTGGCTTGATGGACAATGACTTTATTCATTTAAACATCACTTAGTGAGTGAGGGCTGTTATGGTTTACTCTGTGTTTAAAAATGTGATCAGACTACTGACCAAAAAAATGTAATCAGACAAAGAAAGACAAATACCATATGATTTCATTGTATGTGACATCACTTACGTGGAATCTAAAAAACAAACAAAACAGAAACCAATTCACAGATTCAGGAAACAAACTCGTTTATTAGATGGGGAGGGGTTGGGTGATGGGCAAAATAGTTGAAGGGAATTAAGAGCTACAAACTTCCATCTACAAAGTAAATAAATCATGGGGTGGTAATGTACAGCATAGGGAATATAGTCAATAATATTATAATTAGTACAGTGACAGATGGTAACTTGACTTGCCATGGGGATCATTTCACAATGTATAAAAATATCAAATCGCCATGATGCATACCTGAAACTAATAGGATATCGCATATCAATTATGCTTCAATTAAAAAAAGATTTCAGTCTACACCCAACCTATTCTTCCATTCGCTGTTGTAATTATTCTCACCATTATCAGTGGCTAACTACATATATTTTAATTTTTTACTTATTATCTGTGTTTTTCCCCCACTATAATACAAGAGTGTAAACGGCAAAAATTTAGAATTTTTTTTTCTCTGTGGCTTCCCTAGTGCCTAAATCCATATCTTTCATGTAGTGGATACTCAGTAGTGTTTGTTGAATGAGGGAATGGGCTATAAAATGAATATAAAGAAGATGGTGCCCTAAAGATTGATACTGAAAGGTGTGTGCTGAAACGCATGGGTCTGGGGTTCGGGGCCAGGCAATCACTAGGACGGAAACGTTAGAGACTCATCAGTTTTAACAAATTGGTTTAATACTTTTTAAAGTCATTGACAGAGACCTTTATAGGTGACCATTTTATTTTACTTGCTTAATTAATGTTTGCCCTTACGCGCATTATTTTGTGTAAATTAAAAAGGTGTCTGTGATACTTTTAAAAGGGGCCAGAGTAGAATGCTATTTCATTATGAGTTAAAGAATGGAATTTATGGAATATTGGAATATTGCTCAGGACACGGATGAGGTCCTGACGCGGATTTGTTTTTGTTTTTGTTTTTAAAAAATATAAGTACAGGACACCTGAGTGGCTCAGTTGGTTAAACGTCTGCCTTCGGCTCAGGTCATGATCCCAGCATCTTGGGACGGAGCCCCACATAGGGCTCCTTGCTCAGCAGGGGGCCTACCTTTCCTTCTCCCTCTGCGTGCCCCTCCCCCTGCTTGCTCAGTTTCTCTCTCTCTCTGACAAATAAATACATAAAAACCTTTTTAAAAAATTAAAATTTAAGGGTGCCTGGGTGGCTCAGTTGGTTGGGCGACTGTCTTCGGCTCAGGTCATGATCCTGGAGTCCCGGGATTGAGTCCCGCATCGGGAGGGCTCCCAGCTCCATGGGGAGTCTGTTTCTCCCTCTGACCTTCTTCCCTCTCACACTCTCTCTCACCCTCTCTCTTTCTCAAATAAATAAAATCTTTAAAAAAATTGAAATTTAAAAAGGTACGTAGTGATGAGTTCTCAAATGTTTTGGCAGAGGCTGAGTTTAACAGAGAAGAGATGAAGCTCACCTTATTTAATTAATGGATCTTTCCTTAGGGAAAAGTAAACGTGAAGGTCCGGTGTAAATGACAACTTGGGTGTTGTCAGAGTCACGTCAGAAAGAGAGAGAATTACTAAAACACACGGTAGTTGCTTTGCTGTCTCCGAGGAGCTGAGGAAGACCGTTCTGATCAGCCCAAAGGTGAAAGTGGAAAATCATGATCTTATGGAAAATGTGTTACTACAAGGGCACCGTGTTGAACTTGTTCTAGCTGGGTTAAGAAGAGCAGGGTGGGAAGGATGCTGCGGTAGAGGCGTGTTCAACAGAGGAAAGGAAACTAAAGTCTAGAGCGAAGTGGCTTGTCCAGGCTCTCGGGAAGGTCATGGCCGATCCTGCACTTGAACCAGCATGATTCAGGATGTTCCTAGATCACGTTATTTGTATTCTGTTGGTGTTTTCTTAATTCAAACTAATAAATCGCGATTTGTATTCTGTTGGTGTTTTCTTAATTCAAACTAATAAATCGCGA